>NC_092232.1:19854027-19906527 GCF_036320965.1 Panulirus ornatus
TAACACTGATCGTATATGAGACTTCGTAACATACATAGGTGTGCAGGAGAAGAACCACGAAAGTTTATATATATATATATATATATATATATATATATATATATATATATATATATATATATATATATATATATATGTTATAGTGTTTATGATGAAGTGTAGAGAAACCAGTTTTGTCTTCTCAGTAATTTTGTTTTGGTTGAGGTTTAGGGAATATATTTCTAACCTTTTCAGGAGGCAGAAGACAACTTTAGCTTTTCGCGAATAAAGCTAAGATGCACAGCTTTGTTCTAAGTACAGATAGATGTCCAGCTTTAATCTGAATAGCGACTCGGCTTAAGAAGAAAGCTTAGTTTCCTTTCATTGCATAAAGAAGACTCAAGCTTAGACGTTACGCTGGGCTTTGTAGCAATGAATCAAAAGGCTTAGTCCCGGGCCAAACACTGGATGATAACTCATAAGACTTTGCTCATTCTTAATAGTAAAAAAGGACTGGAATTTGATGACACAACAAAACACAATCAGTCTTATACGCCGTTGAACAAGGGAATCCGGTATGTCCAGTTAAGCGATTATCAATATCAGAACCAGTTTAGTTAGTTCTTGCGGTAAACGAGAAGTCTATTTCAAGTTTCCTCTCTGTTTAGATTTAACGGTTAAGAAGAGTCCAGGTTAGACTTTCGGTAACATATTTTCACTTAAAGTCTTGGGGAAGCGAGTTTTTGACTTTTAGCCTCTCAGGGCACGTTTCTACTTTAGTCGTTCAAGGCACAAGAGACCGTCATAGCTTTCCAGGGCACAAAAGTCCTGTTTAGGATTGCGGACCAAAGATATCGCTCTTTGTCTTCCGAGGAAGAGAAGTCTGATTTAACTTTCCAGAACACATAAATATTCCAGCAGGTAGCGCTACGACTAGGCAAGATTCTGTGAGGTGTCTTGACATCGATTTTCATTGTCTTGGACACTAAGGACAGAAGGTTTGGTCTGCATTCATCCCTTTCTTTTTCCTGGAAAAGGCAGTGTTCTATAAGGATTCTTTGTCCTTCACTCTGGAAGCTTCCGTCCCCGAATCATTAGTGATTCTGGAATGGTAGGTTAAGGCTGCTCTCGGAAAGGCAGCCCCGTTAGATATATAAGATCAGGATCCTTGGAAGCTTCAGCACCTGGAACGTGAGCTCCCGGTGTGGTGAGGCATCATCCTTTCCATGGAAAGCCAGCCACTCCAGGTATATAATCCTCTTCCACTACATCATTCCAGTACCCTCTAGACCATCACCTTCCTCCCTCCTGGAACATCATCAGCCGCCTTCTTTCCTGGAACATCATCAACCCCCAACCTTCCTGGAACACCATCAACTCCCAACCCTCCTGGAACATCATCAGCCTCCATCCCTCCTGGAACATCATCAGCCTCCATCCCTCCTGGAACATCATCAATTCCCAACCCTCCTGGAACATCATCAGCCTCCATCCCTCCTGGAACATCATCAATTCCCAACCCTCCTGGAACATCATCAGCCTCCATCCCTCCTGGAACATCATCAGCCTCCATCCCTCCTGGAACATCATCAATTCCCAACCCTCCTGGAACATCATCAGCCTCCATCCCTCCTGGAACACCATCAGCTCCCAACCTTCCTGGAACATCATCAGCCACATTCTTTCCTAGAACATCATCAACCCCCCAACCCTCCTGATACATCATTAGCCACCATCCCTCCTGGAACATTATTAGCGCCTCCCCCCCCCCCCCCACTCTACTCGAACATCATCAGTGTTCTTGCCTCCTGGAACATCAGGCTCCAACCTGTTCTCCATCGCCATCGGGGGTTCTGGAAGACGAGACTTCCTCTTGTTATGGAGCTTGTACCATCCCACCTCCCCGAACTCTATGCACATGACTGCAGGCCAACGCCCGCAGGCTCTGACCGCAAACCGCGTGTCCTCGCCTCCTGCGGTGCACGTACCTCACACTGCGACACACTTAACGCACCCACGTATTACATATGCAAGCGTATGTGCGTACGTTAATGGAACTGTGTACACGTGTGTATGTGAAACTAGAAGGATTTCATAAGATCATGTGTATATGAAATCTAACATATAAGCATGGCCTCTCTCCCTCTCTCTCTCTCTCTCTCTCTCTCTCTCTCTCTCTCTCTCTCTCTCTCTCTCTCTCTCTCTCTCTCTCTCTCACACACACACACACACACACACTTTTTTTTCATTCTTCTCGGAGGCTGAGTCGTCAGGACGTCTCTGTCTATCTATCTATATATTTTCTAAGGCTCAGTCTTCTCTTCTTAACGCTACCTCGCTAATGCGGAAAATGGCGAATATGTAAGAAAAAAAAAATGTGTATTTTTTTTCCTTTTTCTGCTCCTTTACCATTTTAGTTTCTGCAACATGTTCTGTGGAAAGGTAGTAATAAAACACACACACACACACACACACACACACACACACACACACACACACATATACTTAATCACAGGAAATCCTAAATTACGACCTTCTTCGCTTCGCGCCTGATTTACATGATCGACGTCTGTCGTGACAAGAGAAGGAGAAGGAAGGAGGGAGGGGAGTAAAAAAAATATTTGTACTTGTGCATGAATTTCCCGGGCGGGCCCACAAGCGCGCCCAGTGAGACGACATATGCGGCCCAGCTTGGCCCGACGGAGGCTGTTCTTAATGACCCTCCAGAGAGATAAATATGCTCCGAGTTTTCACTACAAATATTGTGATATGTTTGGCCTGCCACTCCCCGTCACGGCATCAAGATGGAAGCATAACTTGGTGATTATGTCTCTCGTCTCTCTCTCTCTCTCTCTCTCTCTCTCTCTCTCTCTCTCTCTCTCTCTCTCTCTCTCTCTCTCTCTCTCTCACACACACACACACACACTCTGCTGTATTACTGAAACTGTCCATCACTAGATGATTAACTTAAATGGCTAATGTATAAATGATACTATTTAGTGTGTAAACATGGCTGTATAATCTACCACAGCGATCGTGTACAGATGTCCCTCACTCACGTGTTTCTCCAGGGTGTGGAAATATCCATCCAGCCACCCCCCCCCCCACCCGACCTTGATTGACCTGAAGGTCCTGTGTGTGTGTGTGTGTGTGTGTGTGTGTGTGTGTGTGTGTCTGCAGTTTACTTGTCACTTGCCATTCCCCTCCCAGTTCTGTAACATCTGTGTGTAACACCCAGTTTCAGCAGGATGGCTGACTGAATTCCATAAACTGTTATTTATGTATTTAATTCTCTCTCTCTCTCTCTCTCTCTCTCTCTCTCTCTCTCTCTCTCTCTCTCTCTCTCTCTCTCTCTCTCTCTCTCTCACACACACACACACTTGACAACCTCCCCCCAAACTCTAATACGACTCGTCATTCTTAAACTCGATATTTTCCTGCGGTGAGCGCTACGTCCTGCCCCTTCTCTGATGGCAGAATCTCGTCGTAGATACTCGTAGGTAGGTAGATAGATACTCATAGGTAGGTAGATAAATACTTGTAGGTAGGTAGTAGGTAGGTAGATACTGTCTTCTCGCGCACCTCCAGGTCTTGTCTTCCCAGTTCAACTCTCCCCATGAACTGCCCTACCAGCACTCACTCTCGTTATCACGCGCGCCCTCTCCCACCCTCACCACTAACTAACCACCAGCTCTCACCATCACCTCTCACCACACCACCTCTCCCTCCTCTACCCCTCCAAGACCCACCCCTCCAAGACCCACCTCTCCAACACCCAACCCTCCAACACCCAACCCTCCAACACCCAACCCTCCAACACCCAACCCTCCAACACCCAACCCTCCAATACCCACCCCTCCAACACACAACCCTCCAACACACAACCCTCCAACACCCAACCCTCCAACACCCACCCCTCCAACACTCAACCCTCCAACACCCACCAGGAATGTCTCATGACGACTTGAAAGACGAAACCAGCACCAGAGTAACACCCCCTCACCCGTATGGTCTGTTCCCTCGTGTCGACCGTATAACAAACCCTCCCTTGAAGTCTGCACCACCATAGCACTATCCTAACCCCCCCCCCCCCCACCCCACGACCCCACCTTACCCCTTTCCCCGCAGGCCTCCCCACACACACACACACACACACACACACACACAGGACTTTCTTTGACCGGTTCCCGTAACGTATTGGTCCGGAGCAGCAGAAGGGGGCTCCGGCCTGGTCCAATTATAGCGAAAGTTAACGACAGACCTACACACACACACACACACACTGGTCATGTTGAGCAATCTAAGAACTCAACCCCCCAAGACTCCGCCCCACCAATAATTTCCTCACCCCCTCACCCCCTCACCCCGTCTGCCCTGAGGTGTTCCAGCCCGGGGAGAAATGTCGAGGTCCAGTGTGTGACACGGAACTGCCCTTTGGTCCATTGGTTGTTAAATCAAGGTTGTGGTGTCGTGTCAAGTGTTTACATTGTGGTGACTTGGGCTGGTGATTGTAATGAATGTATCCTCGACGATTTGATATATATATATTCATTTATTTATTTATTATACTTTGTCACTGTCTAATGCGTTAGCGAGGTAGCGCAAGGAAACAGACGAAAGAATGGCCCAACCCACCCACATACACATGTATATACATACATGTTCACACACGCACATATACATACCTATACATTTCAACGTATATATATATATATATATATATATATATATATATATATATATATATATATATATATATATATGTACATCATTCATACTTGCTGCCTTTATTCATTCCCGTCACCACCCCGCCACACATGAAATGACACCCCCCTCCCCTCTCACGCGCACGAGGTAGCGCTAGTGAAAGACAACAAAGGCCATATTCGTTCACACTCAGTCTCTAGATATCATGTATGATGCAACGAAACCACAGCTCCCTTTCCACATCCAGGCCCCACAAAGCTTTCCATGGTTTACCCCAGACGCTTCACATGCCCTGGTTCACCACCCCGGTATACCACATCGTTCCAATTCACTCTATTCCTTGCACGCCTTTCACCCTCCTGCATGTCCAGGCCCCGATCGCTCAAAACCTTTTTCACTCCATCTTTCCACATCCTATTTGATCTCCCACTTCTCCTCGTTCCCTCCACCTCTGACACATATATCCTCTTTGCCAATCTTTCCTCACTCATTCTCTCCATGTGACCAAACCATTTCAAAACACCCTCTTCTGCTTTCTCAACCACACTGTTTTAATTACCACACATCTCTCTTATCCTTTCATTACTTACTCGATCAAACCACTTCACACCACATATTGTCCTCATACATCTCATTTCCAACACATCCACCCTCCTCCGCACAACCCTATCTATCTCTTTTTCTTGTATTCCCGACGTGTATGTCTTGTTGCTGTGTTGGGATGTGGAGTACAGGGCAAAGGAGCGAGCATTGACTAGCGAAGCTGGAGGAAGTTTGGGGTTTGTGAAGGCAGAATGGTAATGATACAAACAAAAATTAACACTGTTAGATCTAAGTCAAGCGGTACGATGCGACGTTGATGTAAGGTAAAGAGGAATAACTAGACATCTGTTTCCTTTGATGAATTCGTAAAATTCAACACCACACCTTGCTGAAGATGACGTGTCAGAGACTATTCATCACCTCCCTGACGAGAACATAGTCTCGACTCACTTATCACCACCTCCCTGGCAGAGGACATATAGTCTCGACTCGCTTACCACCACCTCCCTGGCCGAGGACACATAGTCTCGACTCGCTTACCACCACCTCCCTGGCCGAGGACACATAGTCTCGACTCGCTTACCACCACCTCCCTGGCCGAGGACATGATCATAGCACCAGATCTGTCACACAAACCATCACTAGGCGGATGATGGCGGGAAGCAGGCGACAGCGTTGACGTCAATACGGACACAAGAGAACGATGACGCATGTGCGTAGTTTGACACAAGTTGCCCCGTGAAGCGACTCGGTTTGGTACAGAGGGTACGCTAGCCACAGCCTCACTGGATGGTGCCAATTTACAAAGTGTCTTGATCTAATAGAGGAGGTAAAGAAGAGCCTCGCTCAGCGTTGGTCACGTAAGGTAGACTTGATAATACACAATGGAAACATCGTTACTCCTTCAGAGCTGCTGCTGGAGCCACGAGTACCCGTCGCCAGAGCAGCTGACGTCGGTAAATGCGACTCGACGAGGCTGTTGATGGCGTTTTATAAGACTGAGAACGACCTGTTCTCTCTCTCTCTCTCTCTCTCTCTCTCTCTCTCTCTCTCTCTCTCTCTCTCTCTCTCTCTCTCTCTCTCTCCGGACGACCAAGACCTCAGGTGGATACAAGTCTGTTTTCCGAAGGGTCCAACGCCAGACGTGGCAGTAAGCCAACATCACCCTGGAATTTTCATTATCAAAGCCTTGGGTCAGTAAGGCCTTTGATCAGTGAGTCCCTAGGTCAGTAAGGCCCTGCGTCAGAAGCCCTGCTTCAGAAAGGCCCTGGGTCAGTAAGGCCCTGGGTCAGTAAGGCCCAGGGTCAGTAAGGCCCTGGATCAGTAAGGCCCTGCGTCAGAAAGGCCCTTCGTCAGTAAGGCCCTTCGTCAGTAAGGCCCTGGGTCAGTAAGGCCCTTCGTCAGTAAGGCCCTGATTTAGCAGGAATCAAGGTCAGCAGAGCCTTGGGTCAGCAAGGCTGTAGGTCAGTAGCGCCCTGAGTGAATACTTACTCGCAACCAACACCACATGACACACGGATCTCCATCACGGGACAAAAGATGAAGAAAAGAACTCCCTGATGAGAGGCGTTCGAAAACAAGCGTTTGAGAGACACGTCCTCAGGTATGTGTACCTGTGTGGTTGACTGGGGATTGCCTCTAGGAAGCCAGGGGCAACTGGTACTTTGGGCGATTGTGTCGACTCCAAAGAATATCTTTAAGCTGGCGAGGCAGAATGTCGACAGAGCTGTTAGTCTCTTGACACTGATTCATGAGGCAGTGTTGAGTCTCTCATGGCCACACTTCATCGAAACACAGCAAAAAAAGAAAAAATTCCCCAAACGAACCGAGAACCCATCTTGAAAGCCCCCCCATCCATTCATGTGAACAGCAAAAATGCTGTTTTCTCGATTAAAATCTGTCATAAAACTCCGGGAGATAACCTGGACATAAAACCCAGTTTATGGATGAGTTCTCTCACACAGGCTCCGACCACCAGTTAGTTACCCACATCCGAACTGTGGTCAAACCTGCTAAATTCCCTGAAGGTACTGTACACCTCGAGTATATATATATATATATATATATATATATATATATATATATATATATATATATATATACATATATATATTCTCAGTGTTTAGATCATGGCAAATGCTACTGGAAGCTGCAGGACACATAGTACCGACCAATCATCCAGATACCCTGACACACACACGCGCACACACACACACACACACACACACACACACACACACACACACACACACACAGCTGCTCCACGTGATATGCGAGGGGTGACGGCATAAGGTGAGACATGACCTCCTGGAGTCTGGAGTGTTGGCTGTGAGGGAACTGCACACCACGATCACTAGCAGAGGTGGGGTGTACACACGAGACTTGAGGAAGAGATTCGTTTAAGACTCCTTTGTGGTCCCGACCGTTGGACGTAGTTAGCTTCCTGGGTGCTGCAGGAGCCTCATGATGAGGACAGAAGTGACTCCCAAGGGTAGGAGGTAAGTGGGTATGTATCTATGTCGTGAATACATAGAGCACCTCAACCCACATATCCCCACACTCGCCTGTATTTGTGTTCGTCTTTTGCACGTTTAAGTCGTCGAGTGTCTGTGGCGTCTTACCCATGCTGTAGTTTCTGAAGCGGTCAAATTAGGCGGTTAGAAAACCGTGTTTTCCTTTCTTATATGATTTTCACAACTAGTGCATCCTTGTTACGTACTGCAGGCTGTGTGTTCTCGTCCTTCTGCTCCCATCAGTATTCATTCAGAACTTGAGATGTTAATGCTATCCTCCCGCACGTCACTTCATCATTGCTCAGTTCTCCACAGAAGAGCCAAACAAATATGTCGGAACAAACCGACGAAATGAACAGAATGTTTCTGCCCAGATGCTAAATTACATTTCCGGTGTCCATCTTGCTTTACCGCAAATCGCAAGTATTTTATCTAGGCGAAAGATCATGATAAATAACGATAAATGATAATGTTAAAACTTGGATGTTTTTCCGATCTTTCTCTTTTATGGTTTACCCCAGAGTATTTCTTCGTCTTTTTTTTCTTAGTTGTAAGATATTTATTGCGTAGGTATACACAGATAAAAGTATTTCACTGGGAGGACACAGGGAACAAAATCCTGACGCAGTTTAAAACTAGCTTCCATTTGGGAGGGAAGTCACTGTCTTGTACCCCGGATTCCAAGGTCGTGTCTCGGGGAGTTCGTAAGGTCGAAATGCCTCGGTATCCCCAATGGGATTCCACAGTATAACGTCAGGGTGTATTAAGCTCCAAAATTAGGGGCCTTTTGGAAGCAAAAGCCTTTCTGTTATCTTAACTACCAACACGCAACCTCCCGTCGGCCGACACTCCACTGTTGCCATTAAACCAGTACCGTGAGAACGTCAGATACCAGTGCCAGGTATACCGTGACAGCACCAGACACTAGTACCAGGAGAACACTAGGTACCATTCGAAATGCAGTGTAAACACCCAGTACAAGTGACGCGTATCATGATAGCACTAGTCACCAGTACAAGGTGCCACTATACTAGTCCCAGACTCTGGTACCTTGTACCATGACAGCACCAAACACCAGTACCAGGTACTATGATAGCCCCAGACAACGATACCAAGACACCAGGTACCAGTACAAAGTACCATGACGGCGCCAGACACCGGTACCAGGTACCAGGTGCGCCCTACGCTGCCCGTATCACTAGGGGATCAACGCACACGCCAACACCACAAGACTCGGGCATAATTCAGCAGATCTTCAGTATCGGCCAGAGATCTGTTCCTTCCCTCCCTCCTTCCCTCCCTCCACCAGGGATGTGTCCCTGACGTGCACACGCTGTCCCAGGGAGGGGTATGTCTGTTCCTACCACCACCACCACCGCCCGCTCCCTCCCACCCACACATCACCTGGCCTACAGACAGTGCCACTCCCTATGGGGAAACCTGAAAAAGGGGTCGTACGCGCAACACAAGACGCGCTTGCTGTTAACCGCTGTGATTACGAGTAATGATAGAGCACAGTGCATACACACAGCTACACTGGCGTTATACTTCACCGCCACTTTTTGATGGGAACAGTGTAAGGCTTTCAAACTACGGATATGTCATGATTATCAGAAACGATGAGAGCTTTGAGGGAGGGAACAGGGAAAGAGGAAGGAGAGGTGTAGGATGATGAAGGCGAGAGGAAGATGTCACAGGAAATGGCAGATGAGGGGAGGGCATAGGAAATTATGATGGAAAGAGGGTAGAAAACGTAAAAGAAAACGAAGAAAAGAGGAAGAAAAGAAATGGTTACGAAGGATAAAGTGAAGAACAGAAAACGAAGAAAAGAGGCAGAATATACAAAAGATGGCGAAGGGAAGAGGAAGAAAACATAGAATATAGTTAAGAACGAATATGAAGATGACGTAAAAGATAACTAAGAAAGAGCCCAGAAAAGACGGAAGATAACGCGGGAGTGAGGAGGAAGATAACGCGGGAGCGAGGAGGAAGTGGATGGGGCGACCAGAGCAGAGCGCAGGCGTCAACTTCCAGGCCGCGGGAAACAGGGAAATTATTTTTCATGGCCAATAAACTGGATTCCAGGTCGTGCCAGCCTCTGCATAATGGGGCAGGGGCGGCTGGGGAGGCCGACGGAGGGGCCGTCCAGGGTCGACAAGGGCGGCGAGAGGGGGGGGGGGTGGCAGAGGGGCGGCTGTCACCCAGAAGCAGCCAAGGAGAGATGGGGATGGGTGGATCTTGGGTGGAGGGAGTCAAGTGCAGGACTCGACCTGTGTGGAGTGTAGGGTGTGTATGGTTCCTCGTGTGTGGTTGAGGGCCCATATATATATATATATATATATATATATATATATATATATATATATATATATATATATATATATATATATATATATAAACAGTATAGCTGTACCTAGAGCAAACCAGGAGGTGGGCTAGAGGGAAGCCTTGAGGTCATTGAGAGAACACAGATTCCCAGTCATTTGCATGGATCCGCCCTGACTGGTGAGGCCTGCCAGACGTTACCCACTGGGTCTAGACTCGAGGTATGTGGAACCTCAGGGTGAGGAGCTTACGAACTCAAGGTGTTAGGCCTGTGAGTTCGCACAGACAGGTCGCGGTGTTGGGTACGTGGTGAAAAAGCTTAAGCTTACGCCCGCGGATCCATGATAGAGAGAGCTTGAGCTTACTCCTGGGTCCATGGTAGAAAGCTTGAACTTAGTGTTAGATGTAGAGTGTAAGGCTTAATCTTAATGCTGGGTTTAAGGGTTCACTTTGGCCTTGAAGTGCGCCTTAGACGCAGGGTAATAATCTACGTTTGCACACCATTGCGAGGCTCCCATTTTTCTTCGAGGCAGAGCATATCTAAATGAGGAGGATACGTGGTGAAGGAGGATAAACACTACAGGAGACCAGCACCTGCAAGGGCACCAGAGAGAGAGAGAGAGAGAGAGAGAGAGAGAGAGAGAGAGAGCAGTGGTGTGTGTTTATGCAGAGGACAAGAGGGGGGGGGGGGGTTCCTCCAGGGTTGAGCACTGCTACAGGATAGAGGAGACAGACGATGAGGAGGAGAGACCGACCCAGGAGCAACTGGTTCCCAAGGGTTCGAGGCAGCAGGAGCAGCAGCGGCGGCAGGAGCCAAACCAGGGAGAGAGGGTGTGGGTGAGAGAGGAAGGGGGTGGTGGTGGTGGTGTGGCGGCAGTAAGGGTCGACGTAGTGTCGGGTTACACGCTACAGGACCCCAAGCCGCAACCTTTGACCCGCAGACTTCGGCTACGATCAACCTCAGTTATCTAACAAACATTTATCCCGACACTTCCGGAGTGACGGATCCCCCGGCGTAGGCAGGCAGCGTGTTCCTCCCGAGGTCTGGTTACCATCTTGGTCATCCAGCAGGCCAACTCTCGCTTCGCCCCCAAAGAATTTGCTGTGAGGAAATATGTGAAAGTTCGGCTCCGTAGATCATACTTTTGTTTCAGAAGAGATGCGACAGATTTTACAGAAGGGGTTCTACTAACCCAACCCCCCCTTGAGAACGACGTTGGAAGTCGTTGAGCCCGACTCATGAACACGACGGTACGACCCTCGAGCACGACGGCACACGACTCGTGAACACGACAACATTATGCTTAATGGCTGTTCTGTGCTCTTTGACCTATCCCTTTAAGGGTCAAGTCAGAGGCTAAGCTATCATACCGTCGTACTCGAGGGTCGTACCGTCGTGCTCAGGGGTTGTACCGTCGTCTTGCAAGGATCGTACCGTCGTGCTCAAGGGTCGTACCGTCGTCTTCAAGGATTGTACCGTCGTGCTCAAGGGTTGTACCGTCGTCTTCAAGGATCGTACCGTCGTGCTCAAGGGTCGAACCATCGTGTTCAAGGGTCGTGCTGTCGTGCTCGAGGGTTCGTACCGTCGTGCTCAAGGGTCGAACCATCGTGTTCAAGGGTCGTGCTGTCGTGCTCGAGGGTTCGTACCGTCGTGCTCCTTCCCAAGAAGACGGAAAAGTAGATGATGATAGTCATGATGATGACGACCCACCCATACGCACCAAATCTGGTTCCTCTCGGAGCTACAAGAAAATTCTTAAAGGTTACTGGGGTTACAGTAATCATTTTTTTTTTTCTCTCGTTCTGCCTCGCGTTACCAACACTAAGCGATCAGTCTGCAACACCTGTGTGCCAGTAAAGCTACCCTGCCAGGCCAGGCCGGATGGTCTTCTCATCTGCATGTCTTTTACAGAGAAAATGTCACGTATTCATACATTGTCGCACTGAAGGCGATATATTTTCTCCGTATCGGAATAACTGTTAAACAGAAAATGAGGGAAGTTCCTTACACCTGGTGTTGAGCGATTGATGCCTTTACAACTGGAGGAGTTTGTTTACTCGACTGTCGAGGAATGGAGAGCAAGTTACGATAGATTAGAGTCCTAACGTTTATAGCAGTCCATTATCTCGCAGATTGATTTGTGCTGTTCATCGAGGCAGAGGTCTCACAGCCACAAAGTGCCACCTGGCGCTGCCCGGTACACACACACACACACCTGTGCTGTGCTGAAAAATCATTAACGGTAACATTAGTTCTTACTTACTGGTGCCTTACGATGTCACAGATATTACCACATTGCCGTCTGGTTGATACGATATTACCAAATAGGAGTATCTGTTCACACACAAGGACCGTGTACGCACGCAGAGAGAGAGAGAGAGAGAGAGAGAGAGAGAGAGAGAGAGAGAGAGAGAGAGCGTATGGTCTTACGGTTATCTTGAAGACCTGAAGAAGGCGTTCAGGTTTTTTTTTTTTCCGATTGGTGGTTTCGAATGACGTTGACGGCCTTAATGACCTTAGCGGTCGATAAGCCTAAAGCCTAGAATAACCAGCTAATCATGTGTCCCAAACGATGTTAGTCTTACGTAAGCGGAGCAGCAGAGCAGTGAAAGGGGGGGGGGGGGGGGAGAATATCAGTGCCTGTTTTGATATAGGGTGGTTAGAGGAAGGGAAGATGAACCATCCTTTGAAGAAATGGGACGTAACGAGCATGAGAGATGATGGTGACTCCTCTCCATCTTGTGCCCTTCACTGATACTCTCTCTAAAATACTTTGTCTATATATATATATATATATATATATATATATATATATATATATATATATATATATATATACAACAGATGTTTCAAAACTCAAAAACACTCCTGGCCTCCATTCACTATCTTCCACTAAGCCCCAGAGTCATACCATCAAAACACCAAGTACTGCAGAAGGCGAAGCTGTTTCTCCTACTTCAGGAAACGTCAGCGAAACGGAGGCACCAACATGACTCCTCCGACATCTTCAAGATACGGGTCAAGCAGGCGGTATGAACGACAAGAGAAGAATACATAAGGAACCCCTAAAACCATGAGGATTCGTCGTCGTCTTCTAAGATCACCTGCTCTTCGTTCAACGAGTCAGAAGAAGAAGAAGAAAAGAAGGCAGCTGCTGCCCAAGACATGCCGACACTTCGTCAGGCAGGCACGCACGCACCTCACGACAACCTCAAGTAGCACTCGCGCACGGCCCATCCTTTGCCACCGAGTACGCACCACACCACCGCCAAATCGCTACACGGTGCTCCTCTGGCTCGCCGAAGGCATCCGAATCCAATCCGAAGCCCCGGCGAAGCCGCTTGGGAGAAAGTGGCGGAGTAAAGTACTCCCCCAGCGAGCGGGATGGAGGTAGTGATGACCGCTGAAGTGTTCTCAGCGAACTAATAAAATATAATGGCAAGCCAATATTGCTATAGAGCCGGCCCACCGCGAAACCAATAGTCATATGCAAAAGCGGAACGGTGCCGGGGTTTTAAGACCCGGACCAACTGTGAAGGAAGTCATAAAAGATTGACATGTAAATAATACCCGTCGTAAACCTGGGATTACCGTCCACGCGGATGTCTTTCATGGACGAATTGGCGAAACGTGTTCATAAATGAGTTCGCGGGGCGGGCGGCAGGCCAGACCTGCCCTTAAATAGGCCTGGCGTAAGGCGGAGTGTTGGTGGTCGCGTTCCCCAGGGGCCACTGGAAGCAAATCAAAAAGCCATATGAAGGATATTATGGCTGTCCAAATTATTTTCAAGCTATTGTTTTTTGGGTGGTTTTTTTTCCACATGGCTGTTCTGTGCGGTCGGAACACACACACAACGAGGCTCAGCTGCCGTGTGTGTGTGTGGTGTGTGGAGCACCGAGCGGGTCGGGCCTGGAACCAGGAAGACCCACTAGGTTTGGGAGGAAACCACTCACCACTGCCTGTTGTAACCTCCTCCTCCCACCTTCCTCGCCCGCTAGGCCCCGGTGTTGTTGTTGTCGTGTGTCACACGATCCGTGAGCATTTCCAGACGTTATGTTCCACACCTCTTAAGACTCCGTGTGCTGGAAGTGACCTCTCTTTATTATTTTTTCCCTATTCCAGAATGATGGCGGATTAAGAGTGTAATCCCGTGAACAGGTTTTGCCAATAATCTGCCGTAATCTCTCATCTGTGGTTATCTGAACGAGTTTATAGTGCAGATCATCCTGGGCTCACTATAACCCTACGTGTTCAGTGATAGTGTAATATGTCACGTTTATCAATCCTCATTTCCCTCGTATTTACGATTTCTTCACCGTATTATAGGGACGTGGTCGGCGTAGACCCATGGGATATTCGCTCCCGAGACGACCCAGAAACCCTGAATGAGAGAGATTAGCATGAGAGCCCAACATGAAAGCCCTGCATGAGAACCACGTATGAAAGCCCTGCATGACAGCCCTACATGACACCCCTGCATGAGAACCACGTATGAAAGCCCTGCATGACAGCCCTACATGACAGCCCAACATGACACCCCTGCATGACAGCCCTTCATGAGAACCACGTATGAAAGCCCTGCATGACAGCCCTGCATGAAAGCCCTGCATGACAGCCCTGCATGAGGACCACGTATGAAAGCCCTGCATGACAGCCCTGCATGACAGCCCTACATGACAGCTTTACAACACAACACGACACACGGCGCCTGCATGTGTACTGTCAGACATCATGAAAGTCTAGCTGGGGGTCCTGCTTGTCCCAAACACTGTAGGATTCCTATGGTGATACATAGACCTGCAGATCGCATTCTCGAACAGCTGAAGTGGACAGAGGAGAAACACGATATAATACCTTGGCTCCGAACTGAGCTTTGGGGGTAGAAGACCCACGAGTTCGTCGTAAGGTACATGTAAAGCTGAGACTGGGTACACAGGCCCAGCTGTATGGGTAGAAGGCCTTCGAAACCACCGTAAAGGTAAGGCAAGGTAAGGTCACACAGATCGAGCCCCGGGTGCAGAGGACTTCCGAACCCATCATTATAAAGAACTCGTCCTGTAAGGAACTGAGTTGGTTATGAATGTCGCCAACCTTTTATGAGAGAGAGAGAGAGAGAGAGAGAGAGAGAGAGAGAGAGAGAGAGAGAGAGAGAGAGAGAGAGAGAGAGAGAGAGTAACCATGGTTTGAATTGAGGATTTCGTTGTATTTGAAGGACCTTAGACGTGATATAACACTTGCGCCATAATGAATAGTCGCACACTGTCAGCCGACGATATTACTGTGGTCTGGTCTCAAAGCTCTCGAGAGATTTGTAAGATGTCCGAACGTTCTTGGAACCATTGAGAAACACAAGAACAGAACTGACCGATATTTGTCATCATTGTGACTTAGTTGGTGCACGAGGCCATGAAAGGCGATGTGTGTGTGTGTGTGTGTGTGTGTGTGTGTGTGTGTGTGTGCGCACGTCGGTACGACCCCCTGAGCACTATGGTACGACCCTTGATGATGACACGACCCTTGAGGAAGACGGTACGACCCATACGATAATACGACCCCATAGCACGAAGGTACGACCCTTGACTACGATGATACGACCAAAGATTACGACGGTACGACCCTTCAGTAGAGTGATACACGACCATGGAGCACGACAGTACGACCCTTTACGTATGATGACGACCTGGTGTTCGACCCGGCCTATAAGGGGTCAGGTGAAGGGATTAAGGCACAGGTCACCCTCGACGACCTCACCTCTCTCAGGTGAAGGGATTAAGGCACAGGTCACCCTCGACGACCTCACCTCTCTCAGGTGAAGGGATTAAGGCACAGGTCACCCTCGACGACCTCACCTCTCTCAGGTGAAGGGATTAAGGCACAGGTCACCCTCGACGACCTCACCTCTCTCAGGTGAAGGGATTAAGGCACAGGTCACCCTCGACGACCTCACCTCTCTCAGGTGAAGGGATTAAGGCACAGGTCACCCTCGACGACCTCACCTCTCTCAGGTGAAGGGATTAAGGCACAGGTCACGCTCGACGACCTCACCTCCCTCAAGTTTCAAACTCAGGTTAACCCATGTTATTGGAAACACATCTAAAAAAAAAAGAGATTCCGTTCATTCACCTGCCCCGCCTGTTGTTGGCTGGTATATCATGTGGTTCTCTCCATCTGTATTCAGTCCTGACCATGTAATTATACGAAAGCGCTTGACACTTCGTATTTCCCGTTTCCTTGTGGTCTCACTTGCATCTTAAGTGCACTCGCTGCTTGTGTAGTATTTCCACACACACACACACACATACACATACACACACACACACACACACACACACACACACACACATACATACATACATACATACATACATACATACATACATACATACATACATACATACATACATACATACATACACACACACACACACACACATATGTGTATATATATATATATATATATATATATATATATATATATATATATATATATATATATATATATATATATATATATATATATTTGTTTATGGATGGGGTTGTTAGGGAGGTAAATGCAAGAGTTTTGGAAAGAGGGGCAAGTATGAAGTCTGTTGGGGATGAGAGAGCTTGGGAAGTGAGTCAGTTGTTGTTCGCTGATGATACAGCGCTGGTGGCTGATTCATGTGAGAAACTGCAGAAGCTGGTGACTGAGTTTGGTAAAGTGTGTGGAAGAAGAAAGTTGAGAGTAAATGTGAATAAGAGCAAGGTTATTAGGTACAGTAGGGTTGAGGGTCAAGTCAATTGGGAGGTGAGTTTGAATGGAGAAAAACTGGAGGAAGTGAAGTGTTTTAGATATCTGGGAGTGGATCTGGCAGCGGATGGAACCGTGGAAGCGGAAGTGGATCATAGGGTGGGGGAGGGGGCGAAAATTCTGGGGGCCTTGAAGAATGTCTGGAAGTCGAGAACATTATCTCGGAAAGCAAAAATGGGTATGTTTGAAGGAATAGTAGTTCCAACAATGTTGTATGGTTGCGAGGCGTGGGCTATGGATAGAGTTGTGCGCAGGAGGATGGATGTGCTGGAAATGAGATGTTTGAGGACAATGTGTGGTGTGAGGTGGTTTGATCGAGTGAGTAACGTAAGGGTAAGAGAGATGTGTGGAAATAAAAAGAGCGTGGTTGAGAGAGCAGAAGAGGGTGTTTTGAAGTGGTTTGGGCACATGGAGAGAATGAGTGAGGAAAGATTGACCAAGAGGATATATGTGTCGGAGGTGGAGGGAACGAGGAGAAGAGGGAGACCAAATTGGAGGTGGAAAGATGGAGTGAAAAAGATTTTGTGTGATCGGGGCCTGAACATGCAGGAGGGTGAAAGGAGGGCAAGGAATAGAGTGAATTGGAGCGATGTGGTATACCGGGGTTGACGTGATATCAGTGGATTGAATCAAGGCATGTGAAGCGTCTGGGGTAAACCATGGAAAGCTGTGTAGGTATGTATATTTGCGTGTGTGGACGTATGTATATACATGTGTATGGGGGGGGGTTGGGCCATTTCTTTCGTCTGTTTCCTTGCGCTACCTCGCAAACGCGGGAGACAGCGCCAAAGTATAATAAAAAAAAAAAAGATATATATATATATATATATATATATATATATATATATATATATATATATATATATAGTGACCATCGTGGAACCCCAAACGTGGTGTTAACATCTGCCACAACAGACCCAACCTCATTGGTCAGTAGGATATATTCTTTCATTTGCCTGCAAACAGATCACTACAGCATACATGAAATATCACAGACCACACGAGACTCGCTCAGACCCCTCCTCCTTCTCCCTCCCTCAGTGAGTGGATGAAGCGGCCCGAGTCAAGGAGACGTTAAAACATCTCCAGCACGCAACAAGAACAACTGCGCAGCCGAGATTATGGGTCGTTTTTAACAACTACGTCTAATGAAAAAAGAAAATAATCGCTCTTGTTGGCCAGGACAAAGAGCTGTTGCCACCGCTTCCCTTCTTCTTGTTGTTTGTTCTGTGAGGTCTCAAGCCTGACGGGGAGTCCTACTGGCGACCAGATCTCTCTCGTGAAAGAAGGGCAATTCACTGGAAGTCTCGTGTCAAGGACGCAGGGGAAACAGGGCCGACTCATAAGTTTTGTGAGGCGATGCTTCGAACTGCCCCTCCGCGGCGTGAGGGTCCCCAGCAGCAGCAATGTACGCTCGCGCGTTTAGTCTCCGTAACCCCACTGATGATTGTACTGCATCAGTTCCTCCACTGGAAAGAACACTTTACGTCATGAGGGTATACCGGGGGTGAGGTTGAAGGGGGGGGGGGGGCGTATCCCGTGTCCAGCAGCAGTAACAACCCTCGTTACGTCGTAACGGTGAAGAAGGGAGGGGGGGGAGTGTTGTTACCGTCGTCATCCAACCCATCCCGGTTATTTAGCTGATGTAATTTTGATGTGATGTGTCTCATGTGACGTCTCGATAGATCAAAAGTCCCTTCCCTCAGTGGTGGGGTCTGTTGTCAGGCGAAGATACCATCTGACGTCTGTCCTGGTGTGCGACGGATGCATTAACCTGACGCGTAATGGAGGCGATGATACGCGGGGAATGACAGGGCCAACGATACGCGCCACTTGCCGGAGTAATGACGACGCTGAGAGAGTTCTGAGGGACGCGTTTCAACGACGCACCACGTCACACACACACACACACACACACACACACACACACACACACACACACACACACACACACAGTCCTACTGTGTTCACGAGCTATTTCGGTGCCGGGGGAACGCGCGCACACTTTACACTGGAGCGGGAATATGCATTGGCTGGATTAGCATAACTTTACGAGACGGAGAACGAGAGGTGAGGGTGCCCGGACTCGTCGGACGTAGCACGACCCTCACGGGGGCTGCCCGAGCATGAATCTGTGGACTGGGACCGACAGAAGGAAATTAACGGAATCAGGGAGTGACGGAGTAGCTAGATGGATTCCCACCACAGGATGCCATGAGGTAGAGGGTCCTCGAGTGACGGAGTAGCTAGATGGATTCCCACCACAGGATGCCATGAGGTAGAGGATCCTCGAGTGATGGAGTAGCTAGATGGATTCCCACCACAGGATACGATGCGGTAAGAGGATCCTCCTTCCTTACTTAACCTTGTAGGACACTGGTGGTAACATTAGTTTTGCTGTAGGATCCTCAGGAATAATTCCTCTTCAGCTGTAATGTGTAGGTTATAGTGCATGCAGACGACGCCTTGAGGTAGAACTGGGGTGTCTGGATCTACTTCAAAAAAAGAAAAGTTCCTCTAAACTATAAAGATCCGACAGACATCTCTGGTGGCCGTCGTGAAAAGAGTTAAGAATAATGCTGACACATGATAACGATTAGGAACCGAACGCAAAACAAGTAGTTTAGAAGGAAGTCTGTCATGATGGAGGGGCACCAGTCCTCAGACGTCGCCATCGCCGCTCTGCCTAAGACGCGCCGCTTCGAAACCGCAGAAAATGAACACATACGCGTCCCGAGAGAACCCGGAGACATGCCTCATGTACCTCAGTAAAAGAAAGAAAGTAAGAAGACTTGCCGGGGTTATCTAATAATAATACCTTCCCTCACCTCGACGGACAGACGACATTTGCAAGCACACGTCTAAACCACCAGATGAAGATGAAGACACTCCCGAGACATTGTACAGCATAATCACGCCAGATCATGAGAGACAAGACATATTACACGGATGACGATGTGGAAAAATAGGAAGAGTCGAGCGCCGCCGCCGCCACAAGAGATTGAGCGTCGCAGTTGCTGCAGCAGCCGCAGCCGCAGCCGCCGCACGCGATAAATCCACTGACACAACACAAGTAGGGCGGGGGTGGTTGGGGGGGCGCCGCCGGACGGCATGACGAATGACCGAGGATATCTGGAGGGGCTCGGAGGGACGACTCCCAAACTGCGAAATCAGACCAGAAATGATAAAGAAGTCACACACACACACACACACACACACACACACACACACACACACACACACCGACCCAGGCATCATTAGGCCATATTATCCCGTCTCTGGACAAGACGTAAACAGACATCCATCAACGCTGGACACCACTAGCTTGCAGCCAGTGGCAGAGCCATCTCTCAGGGGGGGGGGACTTGTTATCACTTCCCTCGCAGATGATGAATTTTCCAAGTTCAGTTTAAGCCAAGCTTAAAGCCCAGCCCTGGCCTCAAATCTGTCTCGCTCTAAGACTCCGCTCGCTGACACAGTGTGTGTGGTGGATGTTGTTCTTGGGTGTAGAACGAAGACTTTATAATATGGATGTCTATATTTGTGGCAGATATAACCCATGTGGGTGTGAGGAGTCATATTTATGAGGAGAGCGAAGAACTGCCTCATTTTTAGGAGGTGGAGGAAGAGGAGGATGTAACCCTGACTCCCTCACAACCCCAGCCCCAGGGTATGACTCCCTCACAACCCCAGCCCCAGGGTATGACTCCTACACACCCCCAGGGTATGACACCCTCACAATCCCAGCCCCAGGATATGACTCCCTCACAACCCTAGCCCCAGGGTATGACTCCCTCACAACCCCAGCCCCAGGGTATGACTCCTACACACCCCCAGGGTATGACTCCCTCACAACCCCAGCCCCGAGGTATGACTCCCTCACAACCCCAGGACATGCCTCTTACACTTCCTTTTCTCATACATTTGGAGATGATCCAACTTACTGAGGTCACATTCCTCACATTACTACTTACCGAGGCGCTCACTGTCAACACTTACATTGTAGACCGTTAACAGTGCGTCCTGGACTGTAAACTGACCGTTAACAGTGCGTCCTGGACTGTAAACTGACCGTTAACAGTGCGTCCTGGACTGTAAACTGACCGTTAACAGTGCGTCCTGGACTGTAAACTGACCGTTAACAGTGCGTCCTGGACTGTAAATTGTTACACCCTACACTGTTAACAGATACATCCTAAACTGTTAACAGTCATATCCTAGACCGTTTACATTTGCATCTTAGACTGTTAACACACATCCTACACTGTTAACAGGAACATCGTACACTGTTAACAGTTGCAACCTACATAGTTAACAGTTACATCCTAGACTGTTAACAGTTACATCCTAGACTGTTAACAGTTACATCCTACGCTGTTAACAGTTACATCCTACGCTGTTAACAGTTACATCCTACACTGTTAACAGGAACATCCTACACTATTAACAGTTGCAACCTACATAGTTAACAGTTACATCCTAGACTGTTAACAGTTACATCCTACACTGTTAACAGTTACATCCTACACTGTTAACAGTTACATCCTACACTGTTAACAGTTACATCCTACACTGTTGATAGTTGCAACCTACTTTGTTAAGTCCTAGACTGTTAACAGTTACATCCTACAATTAACAGTTACATCCTACAATTAACAGTTACATCCTACACTGTTAACAGTTACATCCTAGACAGGAGCGTCCTCAGCCAGGGACCCACGCGACAGAGATCAGTCACGAGCTGTTGTATCCTGCTCGTGTGTCAGTGCTGAGACGTGAGGACACAGCCCTAGACACCAACAGAGGGTACGAGGGATATACAAGGACATACAGACCTCACCACCCTCCCCTTCCTTCAACACTTATTGACACACGGGACGAAAGCTGCCACTGCACAGTCGTCATGGCAGTCAGAGGCAAAGACATGACTCACAGCAGCAGAGGAAGAACTAGTCACGAAGGAATGATGTACATAACGAAAGATATCTTCATCAACTTCGTCAGGAAGGTGTTACAGTATTTGCAATCCCATGTGATCTACGTATCCTCTTCAGTGGCAGAACTGGTGTTTATACCCTACGTGTTCAGTCTCCTGTCAGATCCTATGTATATAACAGTCTGCCAGTCGACCTTATTTATATTGGTTACTCGGTGAAGTCTTGGAGGGTCTTCTCTTCCTCCACAACCTGGGCTGAGCCCCAAGCTGTTGGAGTGGGTCGTTGGTCGACCAAGGTGTTGGAAGCCGCAGCAGCCCCTCAGGCCTACATAGCCCCACACACCCGCACAGCCTGGCTGGTCATGTACCACTGGGGGGCTCTCTCTCTGTAGCCGGGCGCGAGGCTAAGGTCTACCAGGAGGGTATGTGGACGTACCGAGATCGAGCGACCTTCCTGTGAACAAGCGCGGCCCAATGACGTGACATGACCACATACCAGGACGCCTGACCAACGTTGATGATGAACACAGCCTGGTCGTGTAGTGGCACCAAGGTACTTACTGGTGGGACATATAGGTAAATAGATAGACAGAATGTTAGATATGGATGGGCACACAAGAAGAGATTGGTAGATGTAGATAGATACAGAAAAATATATAGATAGATAAATAGGCAGAGAGAGAGATAGACTAATATGGATACATAGAAAATAGATGGATAGATATACATAGATATATAGTAAGATAGACGATAGATAGATATATATACGCATTGGCCCCCCTCTAAAAAAAAAAAAAATTACATGACAAATTTGAGGACTGAGTTTCCAAGAAGGAAGACACAGTGAAGCCCCTTTTTCCCTACCACGTCCACACCGACCATCTCAGCGGGCGCCCGACCCTCATATTTTAACCAGTGGTCCCAGCTGAGCTCATCTTCCCTCTCAACATCCCCCCCCCCCCCCAATACCCAGATCTGTTCCTGTTAGCCCACACGACCTATCTCTCTCCCCTCCCATTCTCTCCTCCCACTCCAACCCCGCACTGACAATCACTAGCCTCCCCTCACTCGAATCCCTACCCTACCCACCAATTCCCAAGATCTAGTTTACTTTACGCCGTCCAATAAACAAAGTTGCGTGATCACACACACACACACACACACACACACACACACACACACACACACACACACACACACACACACACGCACGCACGCGGTACTGAAGTCAATTTTGCCTTTAATAACACGATTCTTAGTTTTATGAAATATACTTCATTTTGGTATATGTGAACAGTCACCATGACTTGTCATAAACACTACCCCCACCAGACAGACATACGTCCATTTGAAACGACACTCCCTAGACAAACACGAGTCACACCTTCTCGTCTGCGCACAGAACTTCGCCCATCCCTTCATGACTACAAACAACGATTCATCACATCTCAGGACCCTTCATCCCCGCGATGTATCAGCCATTTACGCTCCGTACTGGCCTCCACCACCTACCGCTAGATATGCCTCCTGCACCCATACTCTAACTGAAATGCTTTGTCTTTGTATAACTAAACAATAACTATTTCAAGAATAGAAAAAAAAATGATGGTCACCCAACACTTATAGCTCATATGTCCGCCTCCCCACACACACACACACACACGTCACCACACTTTACGACCTGTGGTCCCGCCCGTTGGACGTGGCTGGCTTCCTGGGTGCTGCGGTAGTTTCATGCAGATAGTAGGTACTCCTGGGTCAGGAGGAGAGTGTGTTGTGGAGGGGATCCTCGCAGCAGACAAGCATGTTTAGCAAGGTGATCGACATGGTCATCACGTTTATGTCTTAACATGGGAATGTATCCATAGAAGTTGGATATGTAGGCCGTTCGGGTGGGGGAACGCCCTCCTTTTTACTGCCTTTATCGTAGAGAACGGCCTCGCCCTAAGCTCTCCTCGGGAAGGAAGCGTCTCTGATCTACCGTCAGTGAAATGGTAAAATTCCCTCTCTCTCTCCCTCCCTCCCTCCTCCCCAATTCTGCCTTTCACATATGGAGACGTTCCTCCTCTGCCTCAGTGTTATGGAACGGCCTCTCCCTCTGTCTTTAAGCTAAGGGAACGACCTCTCCCTTTACCATTTAGATGAGAGAACGGCATCTACTGTTTACTGTTTAGGTGAGGGGTAACAGCTTCCATTGCTACCGTTCAGGCAAGGGAACGGCCTCTGTTGCTACCGTTTAGATGATGAAAAAAAATATATGTGTACTCTTATCGCTGTCCTCTTGAATGTGAGAACGGCGTCTACCGCTACAGTTGAAGCGAGGGAAACGGCAACTGTATATCATGAATCTGATGTATCCTAGACCTTCCTCCCTCTCTGATGGAGAGGGAGGGTAAGGGGGCCTTTTGGCTCCTTGGGCCCACCAGTCACCCTCTTATGTCCATGTACTGTACCCACTGTACGTTCTATACTGGCTGGCCTCCACCTACCACCTTAGGTATGTGCCCTACACCCATACTACCACGGAAATGCTTTGTCTACATATTTATCTAGACAACAAGTATTTCAAAACTAAAACTAAGATGTAAAACACCTCTGCCGTTACCGTTTCTTTGAGAGCTCGGCGTCGTCTTGCTCCCTGGCGTTCAGGTGAGGCAGCGGGTCCCCGGCCACCCGGCTGGCGGGTCTCACGTTGCTACACTTCCAGCTTGGTAAGTGCCCATAAAAACATGAGAATGATTTACAGAGGCTGTCTGGGGGCTGGGGCTGGGGTTAGTGGCTGTGGGGGAGGTCCCTGGAGATCACCGCTCCTGCAGGTCTCCCCAGGCCCTTGGGATGTGGAGAGAAGATGGGGGAGACGAAGGTTGGGTGGGGAAAGGAAGGATTCATGCAGGATGCTCGGTGGGGTGGTCGGGATTCTTACGATAGGTCTTTGAGGATGGTAGTGACGGATGAGAATAAAACGGTAAACAGGATTTTAGGACAGTTTATGGAGGGGGATGGCAGCCCAGCCTGGGACAGTCCCTTCAGCAGAGCGTTGTGGGATAGGAGGGAAGTCCAGCACTCTGTCCTTCAACAAAATTTTTGGGATGGGTGGATAATTTTCTTGTACGTCCTTCTGTTGAATGTTGTAAGGCGGAAGAGTTGCTAAGCCCCAAGTCCTTCCGCAAGATATAATGAGGAACAGGAGGGTAGGTAGCCCAGCCCCTCACCTAATCCCTCCTGCAGGAAGTTGTCAAGTGGGTGGAGAACCTATATCCACATGTCCTGCTTATAGATCATGGAGGCGGAGTTAGGCTACCCAACACATAGCTTCCTCCAGCGATGACAGAGGCGATACAGGAGGAACCCTCCTGTGTGGAGGACGCGGGGTGCTGGTAGAGTCAGTCCCTGGCGATATCGTGGTCACCTTCTTCAGTGGACAGAAGACCTCTGCTCGGTCATGAAGATCGAAAAGTCGTTCTCAGATCTTAAGAAGGGAAATGTACAGATCACTGGCGAAGCAAAGTGAATTATTTATTACCCAAATATGAAACAAGATTCGGAGTCTTCGATCCAGCAAGTTACCGTACGCATATTACAACTGATTCCTACAGTCGGATTCTGGGAAGTGAGATGAATATAGTCTTTTCTTCAGCAAGTGTAGCGTGTGACCGCGGGCACTTCCTCTCACCGTAATGCATGCAACAATATCACTCGTGTTTCTGTAGGACAATACACGTCTTTCATTCGCTCGCTAAAAGCCGAATGTTTTCCTTGATCAAAATAATGTTCCGTCCTTCTTACTGACGCGTACGTCCAGAGTACTCCTGTATTCTTTAAATCTTGCTCAAAGAAAACAGGAAGAAAAAGAAACACTCAGAAGTATTTCTTCTCTCAGCGAAGCGTCAAAGTGGTCTTGCTTCTCACTAAGTGTTGTGAGTTCGTCCTCTGAAGTGCCTTCCTTCGCACAGTGGAACGTCAAGGGTCATATATCTCTCCCTCCCTCCCTCCCAAAAAAAATGAATGAGTCAAAAAAAAAAAAAAATGAGTCAATTCTCTTTCGTTACGTCTTTGGGTACCACGTCAAAAGTCCATTCTTCCCCGGGCCTCAGAATGCTCACAAGGTCTTCCGGTGGTCACGTGTCCTGGAGTGCGTGTTGGGTTTGTGTGGAGGAGCCATTGAGAGTGAAGTGTGGTGTTTACATTGATCCTGGCGTAAGTGGCATGTAGCATCACCAAATACACTGTGTCGCCCTCTTCCTCGTTCGTGCCCCCATCCCCCCGCGCCGCCACCATATTCCAGTCTCGAGCCGGGTCTTCGCCAGTTTGCTTCGCGCTCGCCCTCCCTCGACCCACAAGGGGAGGAGGAGGAGGAGTGAGGATTTGTGGGAATGAGCGAAACTTTTGGAGGGGGTGGGAGTAGGGCAGAGGGACGAAATCTGAGCATCTACTTGAGGGACGCATATCAGATGTCAACTGTTTTCCCAAATTACCCGGGGATGGCGCGCTAGTTTGAGTTTCGCGCCAACCCCACTCGTCCGATTGCTTGCACACACACACTACACACACTACACACACACCTCCTGACTGGTCATTAACGCGGCGACAGAGTTCCCCTCAGCCTCGGCATTATTACATATAGCGTGATTTCACCCCTTGTCACCAGCTCCTGAAGAAGAAGCCTCGCCAGAGGTGTGTGTGTGTGTGTGGTGAGGGAGGGAAAAGTGTGTGTTGGGTGATTCTCTCTCTCTCTCTCTCTCTCTCTCTCTCTCTCTCTCTCTCTCTCTCTCTCTCTCTCTCTCTCTCTCTCTCTCTCTCTCTCTCTCTCGGGGGTAATTAATAAGGCGGCTCACGGTTTGGGACGCTTGTCACACGACCAAGTTGGCGCATTCGTCACGTGGTATACACACGGGGCGAGATGGCGAGTTAACTGGTCTGAGTTATTGGCCACCCTTGTCACACGTTACAACGTCTGCAGCCGCCGAGGCTTGCCCAAGGTCTACTGCACTGTGTGTGTGTGTGTGTGTGTGTGTGTGTGTGTGTGTGTGTCATATCAAATACGTATACGAATATCAACACAGATTTCTCAATAAAGATACCTTTACTTCTTTTCCTCCATTCGTGTCAGGAGTGTCACAACACACACACGATATGAGCCGTGGACTCCTCCTTCTCTCTCTCTCTCTCTCTCTCTCTCTCTCTCTCTCTCTCTCTCTCTCTCTCTCTCTCCTCGTCCTCCGACCCTCCACCCCACCAGGGTAGGGAGGGAGGGAGGGTGGGTGGGTGCCTGGCTGGGCAACACCAGTGGCAGCGGAACGGTCAACTAGTCCTTAAGCAGCATGAAGCAGCGCCTTATGCCCGGCTGCGGGTCTTTAAGATAACCCCAAGAGTGAGCACCGACCACGGCGGCGGCGTCCCCACCACCATCACCACCACCACTCCGCCGCCACCACCACCACCACCACCACCACCGCCGCCGCCGCCAACAGGGGGCCCTTTGTCGAGCGAGGTCAGGCCTTGCCGCACTCCACGCCTTCACCTACTAATTTTACCACACGTTTTTTTCAGTAAAGTTATTTTGGTGTGATTATTTTTTTTTTCCCCTGTGCTTTTCAGCTGTGGTTTAGCAGGTCTGTGAAAAGTGTGTGTGGGGAGGCTGTGTCTTGCTCGTGAGTCTGTGAAATGTAGTGGTGTGGGATCTGTGTGCCGCAAGTCTGTGTAGTGTGGTAGGTGGAAGATGTGAGGTGCTACAGGTCTGTGGAGTGTGGTAGAGTGTGTTTGGTGCCGTAGATGTGCGTGTGTGTGTGTGTGTGTGTGTGTGTGTGTGTGTGTGTGTGTGTGTGTGTGTGTGTGAAGTGTGGTGAGTGTTTTTAGTACTGTAGGAGTGTAAAGTGTGGTAGGCAGAGGATGTGTGATGCTACCGACCTGGGAAGTGTGTGGTGGAGGATGGGAGTGTAACAAGTATGTGAAGTGTGGTACAAAGTGTTCCGTGTGGCGCCTCACCCCCACACTACCTCCTCGTCCTTCTCTTGGCGTCAGCTGAGACTGTGGGGTTCCCACCCTTCCCTCACCCTCTCCTCCTGAAGTCCGCCGACACTGTGGGGTTACTGCACTTTCCTCACCACCTCCTTGTTCCTCCTCCTTGACGTCCTCTGACGTCAAGGAGGAAAATAATGATCAGGGATAACCCAATATTCTGATCATGTGAAGTATTCGTAACATTTTTTTTCTTTAACTCCAAGACTACACGATGGCCAGCGTGCCACATTCACCCACACTGACACAGAAGCTCTTTCCTTCTATATACTTTATCAAGTCTTTTAGATCAACAATCAATCATCTGTGACATTTAGATACACACGGACAGCCTCGAGAAGAGGTGCTATCTCAGTGCTACTATAATCATTGTAGATAAAGTCAGTGCGAGTTGAAGTACTACATGCAGTGGGATTGCCACAAGAGGTACTGAAAGGAAGAGGCATCGCGGGTGAATATATGTTGAGGAGAAGCACGAAGTTGATGGCACTACAAAAGTAAAGCAAAGGTGTTGCGAGTAAAAGGCACAACAAGGAGAGGCACCAAGGTAGAGGCACTACTAGTAGAGGTACTGCTGGTAAAAAGCACGACAAGGAGAGTCACTAAGATAAGAGGCACTACAAGTAGAGCTGCTGCGGGTAAAAAACTCGACAAGCAGAGGCACTAGAAGTGAGACAGCACAGGTAGAGAGGCATCGCAGGACGGGAGAGGAGAACCGCCCGGGTCAATGGTGTATGTATGAAGGCGCTACTCTGGCACTGCTCCTGGGGACTTGGGGCGCCACAGTTGCCCCGGCGGGCGGGTCCTGTGGCCTCCTGGGAGTCCAGTCACGTCAGACGTTCCTAGTAATTGGGAATATTTATGGCGGTGTATGGAGGCCTGGGAGACCGCCCTACCACACGGGGTTATCATCAGAGGTTCCCATGGACGAGGAGTTGGGTGTTCACCCCGCCGACCCACGATGGTGCAAGACATGTTCATCCTCAACGGTATTTATATGGTTCATTTCAAGTGTTTAGATTCTTTTGAGCGTATAGGAACTTCAAGAAGAGTATGTACGCCACCACCGCCGCCATCACCACTGCTACTGTCCCCTACCACCACTGCCTCCCACTACTACCACCACCACGACCGCCGCAGACGTCAGACACTTTAGCAAACACCACAACATAAATTATTTACACCGACACTTAAATCCGGGAGTGTTTGGGGACAAGGGTGTTACCAGCTCATGTTGCCGTCGCGGGCCCTGTGACACCAGCGGCGTCTCTCTCTCTCTCTCTCTCTCTCTCTCTCTCTCTCTCTCTCTCTCTCTCTCTCGCCGCCTGCTGGATTAACTCATCAGAGCCAGCGTCCCACACTTCTGTACCCACACCGCCCGCTTGCTCTGTGGGCACGGCGGATCACCACGGTGCTCCTCTTTGACACCGCCGAGTCGTCACGGGCGTCGTTCGGAAGGCATTCCCGGCTTGAGGACTTGATTGTGTTGACGCCGAGGCCCACCTCGTCTTGTTTTTGTCGGCTGAAGAAAAGCTGTTGAACAAACACGACTCGGGAGCGGACCAGATGTCGGTAGAAACACGGCTGGTCCTGTGTAGCTTTGAGATGCCACCCTGTCTCCACCATCTCCTCTTCCCTCTCGCTAACACCTCCCTGTGGATGACCTTTCCCCTCCTCCCTGACCCTCCATCAAGCCTCGATCATCCTCACACTCCTCCAACGCTTCAGCCCTTCATTTCCCCCCCTCCCCATCTACCGCTTCCCTCGGTCGCCCACCTCACCCGCTGCCCACGTCACGTGTCGCACACTATCGCTGGACGCATCTTAGGGCAGCTGACGACGGTCCCAGTCCACTGCCGCCACCACCACCACCACCACATCGACCACCACACAAGTACAGTACCTCACTCCCGACCCCCGACATCCTCCATCGTCATGACATCCACATCTACCACAACGACCACCACATAGTATTCCCCTCCGTGGCTCCACATGGACCACCATCACACAGTAATCCCCTCCCTGGCTCCACCTGGACCACCAGCACTCAGTAATTCCCTCTCTGGCTCTATATGGACTACCAGCACTCATTAAACCCCTCCATGTCTCCACATGGACTACCAGCACTCAGTAGTCCCCTCCCTGGCTCCACATGCACCACCAGCACTCATTAATCCCCTCCCTGGCTCCACATGGACCACCAGCACTCAGTAATCCCCTCCCTGGCTCCACATGGTCCACCAGCACTCAGTAATCCCCTCCCTGGCTCCACATGGACCACCAGCACTCGGTAATCCCCTCCCTGGCTCCACATGGTCCACCAGCACTCAGTAATCCCCTCCCTGGCTCCACATGGACCACCAGCACTCGGTAATCCCCTCCCTGGCTCCACATGAGCCACCAGCACTCAGTAATCCCCTCCCTGGCTCCACATGGACCAGCATCACTAAGGGACTCAGTGATCATCCTCCTGAAAACATGCCAGAAAAGTTGTTCATCATCTCGCCAGCCACAACAACTTTGTTGTTCACTTCTCTGGTTTCGGTTGTTCGTCACCTACAACCCCTCACCCCCGCTCTACCACCACCACCACCACCTCCTCCTCCTCCTCTCCCATCTCCCCCCCCCCCTCACCTCTCCCTCCTGCACGAACCACCTCTCCCAGACACACCCACACAACTCTTCCCTATCCCTTTCCAGCTCCTCACTGCCTCTTCCAGCTGCCGCCTCCCACCTGAACCATCTATCTATCCTACCTCTCTCCCATCTGGCTTTCCACTTCCCCCCCTCCCCTCACTTTCTTCTCTCCCAGCTGCCCCTCCAGGTGAGCGTGGGAGGATCACCCGGTGGGGAGGGAGGGGCGAGGATGGGGAGAACACACACACACACACACACACACACACACACACACACACACACACACCCTCCTCGCTGGGGGCGTCGGTTCCCATACTTCCGGGACGCTGGGGTTTCCCACCAGATTCTACTGGGACACAGGGTAGGGGGGATCATGGCTAATATATCCCACACATCCCGGTACAGAGCCTCCCACTATAATCCCCACACTCCCTAATTCGGATACGGCCATCGGTGCCTCTGAAGCGACTGTAACAAGGAGGCTGTTTATGGACACGTCCTCAACCCCCAGGCGCCGAGGTAACCGAATATACGTAAACCCCCGCCCGAGCATTTCTTCAATAAACCCGGGTCGTCATGAAGTAGCGCTCGCCTGAGGAGGAGGAGGAGGAGGAGGAGGAGGGAGCTAAATATGGGCCTCACCTCTGAGACCCCGGAGTTGTTGGGGTGGTGGTGGCACTTGAGGAAGGTAAACAGCCTCGTTATGTCCACTTAGGTCCACTCGCGAGACCCGACGAGCAGATCATCAATTTCCCCCCCACAAGCCTCTCCCTCACCATTCATATCCACCGCCACCACCCTCCACCCTCCTCCTCCTCGCTCCCTCACCTCACCTCACCTCCCTCGGACGGTGATGATGTTCCCCCTCCTACGCCTCACTCTGTTTGTCGTCGCTCTTATCCGCCTCGTATTACCCGTCAAGTACCCGCACAACTGCCGTCCAACACCAGGCGCTACTCTGTTTATTTTCCCCCGGGCGTGCAGCAGACTGTGCTGGCCCGCGGCGTGAACCTTGGCAGAGTCGGCCTCCCGGCGTCCGTCCTGGCTTCTTTGTGCAGGTGTGGACGGAGACGACGACTCCTCACTCGGCGTGCGTGCTTGCGTGCCTGTGGCTCTTGCCTGTTCCTATGCCCTAGTGCTTGATATCATCTTCTTTTTTTTCTCCCTATACTGCGTTTGCTCGATGTCTTTTACTTTCAACGTGAGGATGTAGAGTTCCCACGTGTGAACACGTCCTCGGCTGGAGCACGTCCTCGGCTAGAGCACGTCCTCGGCTAGAGCACGTCCTCGTCTGGAGCACGTCCTCGTCTAGAGCACGTCCTCGGCTGGAGCACGTCCTCGGCTGAATTCCGTGTAGTGTGATCGTCTGTGATATGATCCTGTATGTTGCTGACCTAAACCCTTCAACCGTAATGTTATCACAGCTCCTCGTACTTACCTCAGACTCTTCTCTAACCTCCATCCCTCCGTCCCTCCCTCCCTCCCTCCCTCCCTCATGCCCAACAAATCCATCGATCATCCTTTGAGTCCTTCTTCTTCTTTTCTTCCTTCTCTCTTGTCTCTAACTCCCTCCCAATGTCTCAGCTAACAGTTCTTCTCCTTTATCAACCAGCAGTCCTTCTCCTCCCCCCATATGTCACCCACCAGTTCTTTGTTCCCCCTCCTCATGTGTCAGCCAGCAATCCTTCTCCTCCTCCCCATGTGTCAGCCAGCAGTCCTCCTTCCCACCTTCCCCATGTGTCCGTCTGCCTTCAGTTCTCGTGGTTTACAGTAGCAGTGACCCGGTGGCCGGGCAGGTGATCCGGGGGGGTTGAGGACCGTCGGACGTCAGGAAGTGGGCGTCCGTCATCGTTAACCAGACCCGGAGCTGCCCCCACCCCACCTCACCTCACCCAACCACCCACCGCCCTCTTGACACCAGAGGGTCGCTGACGGAGGGGCTTGCGGCCGAGGAGTCCCCCGTCCCCCCCCCCCCCCGACCACATGAAGGGTACTGGCACGTCCATCACACGTCCTCGATACTCGAAAGTCATCCGTGGCTGGAGTGATGCAAGGGCGGGGCTCCCCTTGCTCCTTGGGTTATCAGTCCTCTAACCTAAGCTCAGACGAGGTCCTCTAGGGTCATTTTGCATTACGAATTGTGTGTGTGGGGGGGGGGAAGGGTGGTTTAAGGTCGTCCCTCTGCCACACTTGAAGTTACAAGCCGCCGCCAGGGGGTTCGTACTCCCAGGGGGTCGTATTCATCCAGGGTCAACCGCTAGAGAGGGACAGAGGTCAAGGTCACCTGTAACTGACACTATCAGTCCTCTGCCTCCTCCCCCCCCCCCCCCCCCCAGGCGGCTGGTGGATATTATTACCATCAGTCGTTACCCACCTCCACCACCACCACCTCCACCACCACCACCACCTCCACCTCCACCTCCACCACCACCACCACCTCCACCACCACCACCACCACCACCGCAGCTACTACCACAGGAGACGACCCAAGTCCCTTCACGACCGCCACCACCACCACTACTACGGAGGGCGACCCGAATCCCTCGGTCACCTCGAGAAACGACCCAAGACCCTGGGGTCACCGTCACTGCTACCTCCCCCCCCCCCCCCCCCGCCCCTCCCCCATGTCTGTCTCTCTCTCAGTCGCCACCACGACCACCGTCGCCGTGAACGACCACAAACCCCCTGGGAGGTCGACCATAACCAGACGTATCGGGCGGTCGCACCCGAGACACGGGGCGGCCAGAGAGGGGGGGGGGGGGTCAAGCACGTGCTGGTCGGCGAGGGGGGGGGGGGTGGCGTGTAAGGTGACCCAGCCTGACCCTGACCTCCCGCGCAGCTGTTCGTCACCCCCCCCCCCCCCCAGGGGTCATCCCACAACAAGATCAGGTCACGTTCGAACCCCGGCAGAAGTTGCTGACTACGCTGGATCTGTTGTGTCTCGTAGTGTGATAATGCATGGCAATCAGATGATGTATATACCACGTCTACGATGATACATTCTGAGCATGATTATACATAACTCGAAAATACAACAGATGTATGATAATGCATAAGTATATCAGTGTTTCAGCGTTGCAGAGATACTGTCAGGCCAAAGGAACTGTTACCATAATGCCATAGAATTTGCAACGTTTGCAGAGTTATTGCAAATACGACAATACGAGTGGTGTTTCTGCATTTTGTAAATGTCTTTTATTTACAAGAGACCTGCACTGAGCCTGGCTGGACAGTAAATGAACTGAGGATCAAATCCTCAAGTAAACATTGCCATAGATAAGTAAACAGTGATAATCATGAGGCGGGGGGGAGGACGATATGTTGTATGCAAATTAGTTTTCCACCCGCTTGTATTTGGCTTTCATTACCAGGTCTGTGTACAGACCTGTCCAGAGCTGTGTACCTGGTGTGGGTGAGGGCCGGCCACTCAGGGTGTTAACGGATGTCACACCCGTGTTGTGTGGGCACACGGCACGGGACGTTGTACATCTGTAGGATTCTCTCTCTCTCTCTCTCTCTCTCTCTCTCTCTCTCTCTCTCTCTCTCTCTCTCTCTCTCTCTCTCTCTCTCTCTCTCTCTCTCTACACACACACACACACACACACACACACACGGAGTGTGGTGAATATAAACACCGTAACATAAATGGCAACATTCGCTCACATCCATTCTCTAGCTTTTATGTACAATGCACAGAAACCAGAGTTCCATATATATATATATATATATATATATATATATATATATATATATATATATATATATATATATATATATATTGGGAGGTGAGTTTGAATGGTGAAAAACTGGAGGAAGTGAAGTGTTTTAGATATCTGGGAGTGGATCTGTCAGCGGATGGAACCATGGAAGCGGAAGTGGATCATAGGGTGGGGGAGGGGGCGAAAATTTTGGGAGCCTTGAAAAATGTGTGGAAGTCGAGAACATTATCCCGGAAAGCAAAAATGGGTATGTTTGAAGGAATAGTAGTTCCAACAATGTTGTATGGTTGCGAGGCGTGGGCTATGGATAGAGTTGTGCGCAGGAGGATGGATGTGCTGGAAATGAGATGTTTGAGGACAATGTGTGGTGTGAGGTGGTTTGATCGAGTAAGTAACGTAAGGGTAAGAGAGATGTGTGGAAATAAAAAGAGCGTGGTTGAGAGAGCAGAAGAGGGTGTTTTAAAATGGTTTGGGCACATGGAGAGAATGAGTGAGGAAAGATTGACCAAGAGGATATATGTGTCGGAGGTGGAGGGAACGAGGAGAAGAGGGAGACCAAATTGGAGGTGGAAAGATGGAGTGAAAAAGATTTTGTGTGATCGGGGCCTGAACATGCAGGAGGGTGAAAGGAGGGCAAGGAATAGAGTGAATTGGAGCGATGTGGTATACAGGGGTTGACGTGCTGTCAGTGGATTGAATCAAGGCATGTGAAGCGTCCGGGGTAAACCATGGAAAGCTGTGTAGGTATGTATATTTGTGTGTGTGGACGTGTGTATGTACATGTGTATGGGGGGGGGTTGGGCCATTTCTTTCGTCTGTTTCCTTGCGCTACCTCGCAAACGCGGGAGACAGCGACAAAGTATAAAAAAAAAAAAAAAAAAAAAATATATATATATATATATATATATATATATATATATATATATATATATATATATATATATATATCCAAAAGAAGGGACAGAGAAGGGGGCCAGGTGAGGATATTCCCTCAAAGGCCCAGTCCTCTGTTCGTAACGCTACCTCACTAATGCGGGAAATGGCGAATAGTTTGAAAGAAACAAAAGAAAGATATATATATATATATATATATATATATATATATATATATATATATATATATATATATATATATATATATATATATAAAGGTAGAACACTGATCATTTCCTTGATCGTAAGTAGACAGCTGAACGAGCCGTTGTGGTCTTTACGCGACGACAACTTGTAGACGAGGGACGAATGCCAAAGAAAATGGAGACTTATCAAAAACAAGCCTCCACTAAAGAAAAAGGGAATTGCCCCGAAGACGCAAGTGAGGAGCGTATTCTCTGCAGCAGCGAGGGACAAGACGCGGCACAAGATTTGTGGATTGATCTTTAGATGGCGTCGCGTGCGTGAGATGTGTTCATAGATGTGTTCCGTTGCTTACGTATTCGTCAACCTGTATGCTGGGGAAACAGGGCTGCGTCGCCATTGCGTCAGAGCGTAAATAGATAGAACGTAATGTTTCCTTTGAGGAAATCTTCGTGTTTGGGTCTACTGTCCAGCTGTGTTATTGTTGTGTGAAACTCCCATCAGGGTCGCGGGTCAGGGAGAATTATGTATGAAACGTAAGTACGTAATTGAGTAAGATAAGAGAAGGGAGGTCAATATGGAACTGAACCGAGCTTGTCCCTTTCCCACAATCACGGATCTTATTATTCAACTCCTTTGTACAGTTTGTCGTGCCAAGTGTCTCACGGAAAACCTCGCATCCGCCTTCATTTTTGCACCACACCTTTTCACAAGTCTTGTCAACGAACCTCGCTTCCCTCTCCATGTAATAACCCACCATCATCATTCTTCAGGTGGATCTGCCTTACCCAGTTCCACCCACTTGCCACTGCGTGAACTACTACCGGTAGATCTTACACCAGGATCCTCGGATAACTCTTGGCACATCAGACCTCTCCACATTGACTATGCAAATAGCCATCAGGGCAGCTCAGTCATATCGGACAATGGGTTCATATGTGAACGGCCACATGATGCGCATACCACCATGCCTGCCAGTACACTACTTCATATATAATGATGGATCGTTGCGGGAGAACGTTAAGGCCGGCTCTACCTATGCTGTCCACATCATTAACAACCTTATTCACTCCCAGTCAGCAACACTCAGTCCTTAAGTCCCACTCTACTACCCACTGCGAACTCTATAGTATTCTCACGGCAATGAGATATCTCGTCCAGGTCCGAGTAAACGATGTAATCCTCTCTTGACTCCAGATCAGCCAGGTCTTGCATCAACTCTGTAGAAGGACAACTGATCCTCCCTTCCTTCTCCTGAGGCCACTGTGAACACTACGTTAGAGAGAGAGAGAGAGAGAGAGAGAGAGAGAGAGAGAGAGAGAGAGAGAGAGAGAGAGAGAGAGAGAGAGAGAGCTGTAGGATTAGTGTGAGTCGTTCATCGGTGAGCACAGGGGCTCAGGAGTGACCGCGGGGGCTCAGGAGTGAGCACAGGGGCTCAGGAGTGAGCACAAGAGGCTCAAGAGTAGGCATTGTCCTCCTTTGGCAGCGGAGGGAGGAGGTGAACGCAGGCAGAGTACCGCTGGGGGACGATGATGATGGTGATGGTGGTGTTATAGGAGGCTTGATGGTGGTGGTGGTGTTGGTAGTGTTGGAGAAGGCTTAGTGGTGGTGTGGTGGGGAGGAGTACAGAACTTGTATCGTGGGACGTCAACACACTCACAACACACACAAACACCCACTCCCTTCCCCAGGAGGAGGAGGAGGAGGAGGTGGGTGAGGAGAGCATCCAAAAGTAGCGGGGGGCGTGGGAGGGGGAGAACGGCGGACCACATTACAGACGGTGATTATTTTCCTGATGGCCTGAAGAAGGGCGTCAATCACCATCGCCGTCAGGATCATAGCCACCTGTACGGTCGGCTGTCGTCGTAAATCAGAGGGTTAGTGCCTCCCCCGACTCTTCGCCCAAGGAAGCGCCCTGCTCAAGGGGGCGCCCCACCTCGTCGCCGCCGCGCCAGAAGTGACGCTGACGGAGGCGCAGCTGGAGACGATATCTGGTCATCGCAATGTCAGGTATCTAGCTCGGCTAAGCACAAGAATGCACGCCCCAGACAGTTTACGGGTTTTAAAGGCTTCCTCCCTCGTGTTGTTGTTCCTCCTATGAATAATACATTTCCAACTGATTAAAGTAGATTTGTTGGCGAAGAACTGTTGGCTAAAATGGTCTCGTGGAACTCTGGCAGAGAGGGGTAGATTTCAGGAGGTCATCCGGAAACTTCAGAGAGATTAAGAGAAAGTTTTCAGGAGGTTATCTGAAACTAGATGTATCATAAACAAAGTTTCAACAGATCATATGAAGCTTCAGCAGGAATAGTCATAGTTTCAGGAGGTCGTCCGAGACTTCAGAAAGAATGTTTTCAGGAGATGATCCGGACCTTCATGAAGACCCAGGTTTTCTCTAGGTCATCTAGGTTGAGGGCGGGATCCATCAGGAGGGAGGGTTGCGACAGCCCGGCCGCGGATGCTACAAGACGCAACACAACAACACGAGAGTAAGTCTTACCTCCGTCGTATGAGAGTGCAGATGTAATTATTGCGCTGGTGGCATCCATTCTAATCAACCGGAGTCTTTGTTTTAAGATGCAGGGCCAAGCCGGCCTGCGCTGTCTGGCAGCCACTCGACCCCCACGCTAAACAAATTGTAGTTTCATATACTTTAATACAGTCGCGGTTTACTTTCATCTTTAATGTCTATAGTTACGGCGTAAGTTACCGTCTACATGCGCCCCGGGACGAGCGTCGAGCTAGAGCATCGTTCTCTTTGACTTGTAAAGTCGCCCGTGATCTATACAGGGATGAGAGAGAGAGAGAGAGAGAGAGAGAGAGAGAGAGAGAGAGAGAGAGAGAGAGAGAGAGAGAGAGAGAGAGAGAGAGAGAGAGAGAGAGAGAGAGAGAGGAAAAATAAATGGTCGTTGGAACGTGTGTGTGTGTGTGTGTGTGTGTATGTGTGTGTGTGTGTCTGGGGGAGGATCTTCAACCCCCTGGTCTTTGTGCACGACTTGGCAAGGCGACGACCAGCTTGAAACAAGGTCTGGGGAAGCACGCTTGACCCTAAGGAACGCCTTTGTCCCGTCACGATGAAGGTAACAGTGTAAGCCTCTCCAGACTCCTACCCTCCCCACATCCCAGCCGTCTCCTCCTCCTCCTCCTCCCCCCCCCCCCCCTCCTCCTCCTGCCGGAGCTGCTTGGTGATGCGCCCCACGCCGCCTCGACCATGGGCAGCCGTGGGATCCCGAGAATAACAAGCAGTCATTTGGTGACATTAGGATGGGCAGTGATACGCCCCGCCCGGGACTGTAAAGATGTACTGCTTGTGCTTCACCTTCGCCTCAGAGATGACCTCAACTTTAGTTCCTAATCGTTTACTGCGTCCCTTTCTTAAGCAGTGGCTTCTTGCAAAGGCCAGGCCACAGAGCGGTCTGGTGGGGTGCTCTGGAGAGGCCAGGCCACAGAGCGGTCTGGTGGGATGCTCTGGAGAGGCCAGGCCACAGAGTGGTCTGGTGGGGTACTCTGGAGAGGCCAGGCCACAGAGCGGTCTGGTGGGATGCTCTGGAGAGGCCAGGCCACAGAGCGGTCTGGTGGGGTGTGCTTTCACTCAAAATTGTTTACCCCGCCGAGGACCTCCTTATACTGCTGCTGCTCAGACCGGGAGGCCAAGTTCCTGAGGGGTCTCGGGAGTCTCTGGGTCTCGCCGGGGTACACCGCCCGTCACCCTAAGTCTCCCATTGAGCCATTGCAGACTGGGAGGTCACAAGGTGGTCACAGCTCGACGCTCGATTGAAATAAAGAAATCAGAAGGTAAAGTCTTTGGTACTCGAGCCATGAGAAATGATAAGATAAAAGAGGAATATGAAAGACCTGTCAACGCGAGAATTTTTATTGTGAATTCTGGCTGGCGGGGCGCGCGCACCTCCCCCTCCTTTAGGTCCTCATCCATCGCTGGGTGTCACCACAGCAGCTCCACGCCAGTGATATCATACCCCAATCACCCCCGACTATCACTTGTTTGTCACCACCAATATGGCCGGTGCACATTTTATTTCTCTTGCTATCAGCGTCTGCCATCGCTGCAGCTGATACCCGCTGCCACCAGCCCGAGTTCTCAATGGAAAGAGACGAGACAAGTCAGTAAGTGGGAACTCCATCAGTTGCCTCCTCTTTCTTCTTCTTCTTCTTCTTCTTCTTCTTCTTCTTCTTCCTCTTCTCTTTCTTTCTTTCTTCTTTCTTTCATTTCTTTTCAGCTCAGACTATTATTACTATTGTTTTTAGGACTTGTGTAATCTATAAAGATCCTACTTACCGTCATCCGTCATTTCTAGGTGTAATGTCTGACGCCATTATTCAAAACTTCCCACTTCATTTGCACCTTAAAAGTAAACTTCACTCTTGGTATCATCTCTAAAGTTTTCACTAGTAATAATAACTTCGTTGGCCACAGTTTGCCACCGTTTATCCCTGGAGTGGTTTTAGATATATGATGAAAAGTCGAATGAGCTGCTGTCACTAACAAATTAACTGCCACTTCAGGTGATTCCCGGAAAACCACCATCACCACCCGTTAATGATGGGGTCGACAGGTGGTTTGCTAGGGAATGGGGAGGGTGACCGGGGCCTTTCCCTTAATGGTCTTGTCTCTCCATCACATTGTTCACCATTACCCCACCAGTTCTCTCCATCACTTTCATCTACTAATTTAACAACCTCGCAGTCATTCCCACCCACCGCTCTCCTTAATACTCTCACAACCAGTATAACCACAACTCTCTTCTCCAGTACAACAACTGTTTTCCCTCCTCAACTTTAACCACAGCTCTCCCCAGCTTTCTCATCGCCAGCACCACCACCACCACTCTTCCCCCAACACTCTCTTTCCACGGTTGGAGAAATTGGTATCGTTTTACTGTTTTCCCCAAGCACCATCCCTAAGAACCGAGTCTTTCCACCCGCTTCCCCTAACACTACACCACAGTCCTCCATTACCCTGACCAGTGTAGTAAGCTGGAGATTCCCGCAGTGCAGTAGCTTATCTCCTGGATCAGACCCCTCCACCAGACAGGTGCTCTGATGTCTTTGGGAACTTTATTAAGTGTGTGGCCCTTTCGACGCGCAGTATAACGTTATGAGTTGACGATCGTACACGCCGATGAAGGTTGACGTACCTTGCTTGTTCTTACCAGTAATCTCGCGGATCCATTAATGTCTTGCAGTCCTCAAATCCCCGTAACCTCCTTCACGTCCCCATCGCCCTCCAGCCTCCAGATCTTATGAGCCTGGAAGGCGACGAGGTTTCTCTTCCTCATCCGGAGGAGGAGGAAGACGCCAGGGTTTGCCCTCGAAGTGGTTTGCCATCCTGACGCGGCAGAAGCTATCTCGCGACGCCTCTCGTAGGGCTGCTGCCGTTCCTCAACCTATCTCATAAACTGATTGATCCCGTGAGAGAACACGGGTCTTGAGGCGCCGTGAGGGGAGGGAGGAGGGGTGTGTGGGTGGTATATAAGGTCATCATACCTGAGGGAGGAAGGGCGATGAGAGGGGCCCCTTGTTGGGTCGAGGCGTGTGACAACTTGGAGACGGTGCGGCTAATAATTGTTGCGACATGGGACGGAGGCTGGCCAGGGGAGATTACTGCCCGTGTTGAGGTCCGCCGCCGCATATTAAACACTGGTAATCACTGCCTCAGGGAACGAGCGGGAGAAGTACACCCCAGAGAGAGAGAGAGAGAGAGAGAGAGAGAGAGAGAGAGAGAGAGAGAGAGAGAGAGAGCTCTCGCGGTGTAAACTCATTTCCAGGTTTCATTTGGCAGGTATACACCAAGAGATTCTGAGAACGGGGAATCGTTTCCTCCACATACACACCACTGCTGAGATGTTGGGTTCCTTGAATGATCATATACCTTTGGTTCATGGGTGACCTATCTATCTATCTATCTGTCTATCTATCTATCTATCTATCTATCTATCTATCTATCTATATATATATATATATATATATATATATATATATATATATATATATATATATATATATATATATATTATCCCTGGGGATAGGGGAGAAAGAATACTTCCCACGTATTCCCTGCGTGTTGTAGAAGGCGACTAAAAGGGGAGGGAGCGGGGGGCTGGAAATCCTCCCCTCTTGTTTTTTTTTTTTTGTTTTTTTTTAATTTTCCAAAAGAAGGAACAGAGAAGGGGGCCAGGTGAGGATATTCCCTCTGAGGCCCAGTCCTCTGTTCTTAACGCTACCTTGCTAATGCGGGAAATGGCGAATAGTTTGAAAGAAAAAGAATATATATTTAATACTAGTTTGCCGTTTTCTGCTTTGCAAGGTAGCGCCAAGAACAGACGAAGAAATGGCTTGATTTGCGCGCGCGCACACACACACACACACACACACACACACACACACACACACACACACACACACACACACACACACATATTCTCATTATACTTGTGATCACCGTTTCCCGCGTTAGTGAGATAGCGTCATGTGGAATGCACCGATACTACAGCCTCCTATGCACAAACAGGCCCCACAGACCACTTATGCCACTGTTTAGCCCATTGACAGCACTTCGAGCTCTGTGTCCCACATTGTTCCAGTTTTAACTGTCCCGTGCACGCCTCTCACCCTCCTGCATGTTCAAACTATGATAAAGCAAAAGGATATTTCATTCCATCCTTTCATCTAGTCCTTGATCTCATCCTTATCCTTTTTTCTCTTCCACTTCTGACGCATATATCTGTCTTAGTCAATTTCTCCTCATTCATATCTTCATATCTCCAAACCAGTTGAGCACACACTACTCAGCTCTTCCCAACACTATGTACTCCGCTTACGGCCACATCTTCTCACAGTGTCATTTTCAACCGATCGTCCCTACTCACACCACACACATATTGTCCTCAAGGCGTTTCATTTTCAATTCATGCACTGTCTCCTGTGATTTTACATTTAGGGCACACGACTCATACCCATTCAGCGCCGTCGGGATCTACTGTGCCATCAAACATACCCATCTTCGCGCTCTCACAGGCAGTAGTAACCTCTCCTTCCACATACTCCTCAACGCATCCAGGAACTCTGCTCCCCCTTCCCCTCACCCACCCTATGGTTTACCTCCCTTTCCATAGTTCCATCCGCTGACATATCCATTCCATCTAAAGACATCAGTTCCTCGGGGTTCTCCCCATTCCACCTCATCACTCCGATCGAACTGGCTCTCTCTCTCTCTCTCTCTCTCTCTCTCTCTCTCTCTCTCTCTCTCTCTCTCTCTCTCTCTCTCTCTCTCGCTAAACCTCATTACCGTACTTTTTTTTCACATTAATTCTCAGCTTCCTTCTTTCACCTACGCTCCTAGACACTGGCACCAGTTTCTCCAATTTCTTACTAAGTCTGCCACCGGAGCCATGTCATCTCCATTAGATATCGTGTAGTATAGAACATATCACATGAACACAATTACTTTGAGGATAATTACCTCGATATCTTGCCGTTATTTTCCCAAAATTGAAAGGATTTAGCATCAAGTGAATCCCCAAATTTAATAGCGACCCCCCATGAGCACGACGGTACGACCCTTGACCACGACGGCACGACGACCCTTGGGCACGACGGCACGACGACCCTCGAGCACGACGGCACGACCCTTGGGCTGGATGGCCTCGGCCTTTGACCTAACTCTTGAAGGTTATATCAAAGGCCAGATCATCAAGGATCGTACGGACGTGCCCAAGGTTGCTGTACATTACATAGGCTTTGATGCTGTTGAACATTGAGTGTATATATATATATATATATATATATATATATATATATATATATATATATATATTATATATATATATATATATATATATGTATATATATATATATATATATATATATATATATATATATATATATATATATATATACACTTATATATACAGGCACTGGACCGTATGCTGGAACTTGCGATGAAAGCCTGAGCCTCATAGACTCTTTAAGTGCCTTAACTGTGTCTTCGACTTAACATGACCGTAAATCCCCATTTGGACGTAACCTCTAACTTGTATACCGTGGTCTGGCGTGCCCCTCCGGCCCTGTACGAATCACAGATCAATTACGGGCATTAAGGACTCTTCCCAACCAGGGCAGCACCCGCACACACCCCACCCCACCCACCCTCAGTGGAACTGTCCCCCCCACCCCGAAGTCGCCAGGCATTACTCCCGCCATACCTCACTCCTAGGAGCCCGGCTGCCATTATACACATAACGCAAGGCCGACTGACCCGTTGACGTACATTGTAATATAAACCACTAGCGGCAGGTGTGGTATTTGCATAGTGTATACTAAATGCGTCATTAACATACATGCGATTTAATGTACAACTGATGAATATGAATTTCTATAATGGGGGGGAAGGGGATGGGGGATGAGGTGGGAGGAGGAGGAAGAGGAAGGAGAGGTGGGGTTGGTGGGTGGGGACTCGAGGCGACCTTTGACCCGTCATGTCGTAGGAGGAGGTCATAAGGACGGGTCAGCATGCGCGCTATCTGCACCTCCATTCTGTGCTATAGTTATTTTCATCGTTATTTTATTTTTTATCGTTTTCCCCCCACGTCGTAGAATGACAGGTGATGATGAACTCGTTAGAACAGTTTTGATTTACCTGAAAGAACGTCTGGATTTATACCTAAGAGGAGAGTTGGATTTACCTAAACGAATTACTGAATCTATCCAGAAGAGCAGAGGGATTATCTGTAAGAACTGTTAGATTTACTTAAAAAAATAAAACAGTTGAAATTGCCTAAAAGAAACAGCTGGATCTACTTAAATGAGCAGTTGGATCTTTTAGAGCAGTTGATTTACCTACATGAACAGCTGAATCCACTTTAGATAAGATTTGGATTTACTTAAAAGAATTTTTTAATTTATGTGAATAAATGATTGAATCTACCGGAAAGAACAGTCGGATTTACCTAAAAGTACAACAGTTATATCGATCTAAAAGTACAGTTGAATTTACCTTAAAGTACAATTAGGTTTACCTAAAAGCGCAGTTGGATTTACCTAAAAGTACAACAGTTATATCGACCTATAAGTACAGTTGAATTTACCTTAAAGTACAATTAGGTTTACCCAAAAGCGCAGTTGGATTTACCTAAAAGCTCGTCTTACAAATTGTCCTCCCGAACTGAAACTCGACCAAACTAAAGCGAACAACGCAAAGGAAAACAACAGAATTAGTCTCTCGTTGAAGATTTCTTTGCGGTGTTTATTCATGAGTCCAACAGGTTCAGTCTTTCGTTGAACACTTGCTTATGCATATCCTCGTGAGTTTCTCTTTTGAGCCCCAAAAGATGGAGTCTTTCACTGAGCATTTATTACACTCTGCTGCAGGTGTGTGTTTCTTTTTTTTTTGTCCGTGGTGGTGAGTTGAGAGAGGAATGATATGAGAGCAAGGTAGACTCATTTTATGAGGGACGGCAGCCGTGTTACGTGCGACGGTGTCTGTCACCAAGTGTCGACAACAAACCAAGAGAGAGGGAGTGATTGACGATCGCTGATGGTTGGCAGAGTTGGCACTGTGATCCTGTTGGCAGAGGAGGAGCCACGACGATGATGGTGGTGGTAGGAGAGAGAGAGAGAGAGAGAGAGAGAGAGAGAGAGAGAGAGAGAGAGAGAGAGAGAGAGAGAGAGAGAGCGAAAGGGGGTCGTGTTGGCAGAGCAGGCACGTTGGTCATGGTGGCAGAGGAGGAAGCAAAGTGAGGGTGATGGAAGAGTTGTCTCCGTGATGCAGTCGGCAGTTTAGGCCCCCTGTTGTTGGCATAGTAGGCACGGGAGTGATGATTGAGGTGGGGAAAGGAATAAGCAGAGTTTTGGCGTCATAAGTAAACAGGCTAGTGATGGTGGTGTACGATATGGTAGCTCGTGGTGGCGGAGTTATGGTGGCTGACGATGGTGGCAGAGTCCACACACAGCCGCTGGTGGGCAGACTCGTAGCGACGCTGTGGTCGCGGTGGCGGCTTCGTTCCTGACCGCTAGGGGGATCGAGGCGAGGACGTTCGCGTGCGGCTACTTATTAATAAGACCAGCGACGGAGCCAATGGCCGGCCACCGTCGGCACCAGACCTACAATTAGAGAAACTCACCGGCCATTCCCTCACAGGAGTGGTTATCTCAGATGACATCAATAACAGCTGTTAACTACCACACCACCACCGCTGCCGCACTCCAGCCGCGATCCACACACACACACACACACACACACACACACACACCACTCATCTTGTCCTGGCTACACCGCAATCATCCTCCCTGACTTGCTTCTGTTTTTTGTAGATCAGGTTTTATCAAGCGACGTTGGGAGCCAGCGGAGTTCTGAGGTGTGAGGCGAGATGAGCCAGCGACACACACCGTGGCTCCCTCTGGCTCAAAACTCCCCCCCCCCCCCCGCCCGCCGAAAAACAAATAGAGAAAGAGAAAGAAAAAAAAAAAAGCATGTGGGAGTATTATTGTGTATGATGTCTCTCAATAAGAAACATTCTGACCCAGAACTTAACACTCGCCCCTTCGTATGAGGCACCAAGTCCACGTGAGATTATGGAGAGCGTGTTGGCGCTTGATCCTCTTGAAGGATACGTGCGGTGTGGAGCCCCGCTGGAGGGCGGGGGACAGTGGCGAAGATGAGCTCTTTGCTGCTGCTGCTGCCCCAACCCCTGCGACAGGTGCGCCTGACTTTACACAGGTCCATGGGGGCTTCTTATATAATGAAGAGAGAGACGCATCATATGCCGCACAGACCAACAAAGCCAAAAAGCCCGTGTTCGAGGGTCGTACCGCCCGTCAAGAACACACAGAAGCTTCCTCTGCGGGCGAGGGCGACATACTGGAAAAAATTTGAACGTAATTTTTTTTTTCATTATTGCTTTTCGCCTCAGTCTAGATGGCTAAGTCTCGACCCTCACCAATCTTTTAAGATTCATCTTCTAAAGATCTCTAGAATAAGATTACGTACTTCGGGTTAAGATAATGAAACTGTATATATATATATATATATATATATATATATATATATATATATATATATATATATATATAAATGAGATGTTTGAGGACAATGTGTGGTGTGAGGTGGTTTGATCGAGTAAGTAACGTAAGGGTAAGAGAGATGTGTGGAAATAAAAAGAGCGTGGTTGAGAGAGCAGAAGAGGGTGTTTTGAAATGGTTTGGGCACATGGAGAGAATGAGTGAGGAAAGATTGACCAAGAGGATATATGTGTCGGAGGTGGAGGGAACGAGGAGAAGAGGGAGACCAAATTGGAGGTGGAAAGATGGAGTGAAAAAGATTTTGTGTGATCGGGGCCTGAACATGCAGGAGGGTGAAAGGAGGGCAAGGAATAGAGTGAATTGGAGCGATGTGGTATACAGGGGTTGACGTGCTGTCAGTGGATTGAATCAAGGCATGTGAAGCGTCTGGGGTAAACCATGGAAAGCTGTGTAGGTATGTATATTTGCGTGTGTGGACGTGTGTATGTACATGTGTATGGGGGGGGGGGGGTTGGGCCATTTCTTTCGTCTGTTTCCTTGCGCTACCTCGCAAACGCGGGAGACAGCGACAAAGTATAAAAAAAAAAAAAAAAAAAATATATATATATATATATAATATATAATTCCCTGGGGATAGGGGAGAAAGAATACTTCCCACGTATTCCCTGCGTGTCGTAGAAGGCGACTAAAAGGGGAAAGAGCGGGGGGCTGGAAATCCTCCCCTCTCGTTTTTTTTTTTTAATTTTCCAAAAGAAGGAGCAGAGAATTGGGCCAGGTGAGGGTATTCCCTCAAAGGCCCAGTCCTCTGTTCTTAACGCTACCTCGCTAATGCGGGAAATGGCGAATAGTTTGAAAGAAAGAAAAGAATATATATATATATATATATATATATATATATATATATATATATATATATATATATATATATATTATTATTATTATTATTATTATCATTAGGCTTAACCACTGTCTCCCGCGTTAGCGAGGTAGCTAATGGAAATAGACGAGGAATGGACCAACCCACCCACATACACATGTATATAATACATATGCCCACGTAGAATTGAATACGACAGCATAGTTATAAGTTATTAATCTTCTTCCTTATGTTCTCTAATTTTCTCAGTATTATTCTATCATCATGTGGGTGCTTAAATACCAGTAGTCCAAAATTATCCATCTTATTTAAGTTTTCTCTTTCACAGAGGCATCATCAGGAATCTATAAAAAAGAGAAAAAATTGCGTTATAAAATTTTGTTATGATATGTAAGTTTTGTGAGGCAGCTTTTCTTTTTCTCTCTTTTTTTCTGTTGTAGATTCCTCATGATGCCTCTGTGAAGGCGAAAGCTCAGTTGAAATAAGATGGATAATCTTAGACAACTTGTGTTCGAGCAACCATCTAATGGTAGAATGATATTGAGAAAATTCGTGAACATAAGATAGAAGATTAATAACACTGAATATGCTGTCATGAACATAAGATAGAAGATATATAATTCTAACTATGCTGTCGTATTCAGTTCTATGTGCTTTAGAGAAAACCTGCTCTCCCAGCTGACACTTTATGTATATTCACAGAGAGAGAGAGAGAGAGAGAGAGAGAGAGAGAGAGAGAGAGAGAGAGAGAGAGAGAGAGAGAGAGAGAAAGCTCATTTTGGGATGCGCCAGTGCTTTCATGCTTCAAAAATGAAGACCAACCATTTGTCTCGTCCACACTTCCCTTTCCCAATGACCCCCATCACCCCCGCCGCACACCCCACCACCACCATTACCCCATCACCACCACCTCTCCACCATCGCCACTGCCATCTCTTAATCATGATGTAACCCATGAAGTGACCATCAATGGGGAGCAGAGGGGTAGCTACTCCCGCCATCAATGGGTGTGACTTACCCCAGTCAACCCACCTTTTGTCCTCGGGATGCTGTGACGACCAGGGTGACGGAGGAGGAGGAGGGGTGGGTTTTTAGTGACGCTCCGGTGTTACGGGTGAGGGAGGGAGGGAGGGGAAGATGATGATGATGATGTTGATGATGATGCGACAGTGGTGGTGGTGGTGAGGGGATTCTTCCTCAGTGGCTCTTTATTTTCACAGTGGTGTGGTTGGTCATGATGCGTGATGGTGATTATTACTATGGTGATGGGTGACGAGTGATGGTGATTATTACTATGGTGATGGGTGACGAGTGATGGTGATTATTACTATGGTGATGGGTGACGAGTGATGGTGATTATTACTATGGTGATGGGTGACGAGTGATGGTGATTATTACTATGGTGATGGGTGACGAGTGATGGTGATTATTACTATGGTGATGGGTGACGAGTGATGGTGATTATTACTATGGTGATGGGTGACGAGTGATGGTGATGCCGTGGCTCAGGCTACTGTTCACGTTGGTGATGGGTAAGGGATGATGGTGAGTGATGGGGTAGGTGTTATCACGATGATTCAGTCTGAACCATGAAGAAATACGTCAGCTTTATCTTCGCTAGATATTCCATTTATAAATGTAAATTAATAACATTTTTTATCACTATATTATTATTGTTATGATTGCTATTATTATTGTTATTAGTAGTAGTATAATCATTACTATTATCATTATTGATATTATTATTATTATTATTATTATTATTGTTATTATTGTTATTATTATTATTTTTTTTTTTTTTTTTTTATACTTTGTCGCTGTCTCCCGCGTTTGCGAGGTAGCGCAAGGAAACAGACGAAAGAAATGGCCCAACCCCCCCCCCCCCCATACACATGTACATACACACGTCCACACACGCAAATATACATACCTACACAGCTTTCCATGGTTTACCCCAGACGCTTCACATGCCTTGATTCAATCCACTGACAGCACGTCAACCCCTGTATACCACATCGCTCCAATTCACTCTTTTCCTTGCCCTCCTTTCACCCTCCTGCATGTTCAGGCCCCGATCACACAAAATCTTTTTCACTCCATCTTTCCACCTCCAATTTGGTCTCCCTCTTCTCCTCGTTCCCTCCACCTCCGACACATATATCCTCTTGGTCAATCTTTCCTCACTCATACTCTCCATGTGCCCAAACCATTTCAAAACACCCTCTTCTGCTCTCTCAACCACGCTCTTTTTATTTCCACACATCTCTCTTACCCTTGCGTTACTTACTCGATCAAACCACCTCACACCATATATATATATATATATAAATATATATATATATATATATATATATATATTTTTTTTTTTTTTTTTTTTTTTATACTTTGTCGCTGTCTCCCGCGTTTGCGAGGTAGCGCAAGGAAACAGACGAAAGAAATGGCCCAACCCCCCCCCCCCCCATACACATGTACATACACACATCCACACACGCAAATATACATACCTACACAGCTTTCCATGGTTTACCCCAGACGCTTCACATGCCTTGATTCAATCCACTGACAGCACGTCAACCCCTGTATACCACATCGCTCCAATTCACTCTATTCCTTGCCCTCCTTTCACCCTCCTGCATGTTCAGGCCCCGATCACACAAAATCTTTTTCACTCCATCTTTCCACCTCCAATTTGGTCTCCCTCTTCTCCTCGTTCCCTCCACCTCCGACACATATATCCTCTTGGTCAATCTTTCCTCACTCATTCTCTCCATGTGCCCAAACCATTTCAAAACACCCTCTTCTGCTCTCTCAACCACGCTCTTTTTATTTCCACACATCTCTCTTACCCTTACGTTACTTACTCGATCAAACCACCTCACACCACACATTGTCCTCAAACATCTCATTTCCAGCACATCCATCCTCCTGCGCACAACTCTATCCATAGCCCACGCCTCGCAACCATACAGCATTGTTGGAACCACTATTCCTTCAAACATACCCATTTTTGCTTTCCGAGATAATGTTCTCGACTTCCACACATTTTTCAAGGCTCCCAAAATTTTCGCCCCCTCCCCCACCCTATGATCCACTTCCGCTTCCATGGTTCCATCCGCTGACAGATCCACTCCCAGATATCTAAAACACTTCACTTCCTCCAGTTTTTCTCCATTCAAACTCACCTCCCAATTGACTTGACCCTCAACCCTACTGTACCTAATAACCTTGCTCTTATTCACATTTACTCTTAACTTTCTTCTTCCACACACTTTACACACTTTATTATTATTATTATTATTATTATTATTATTATCATTATTATTAGTAGTGTTATTATCAGTATCATTATTATTATTATTGCTATTATTTCATTATTATTATCATTATTATTATTATCATTATTAGTATTATATACTTGATCGTCGTTTTCCGCGTTAGCGAGGTAGCGCCAGGAACAGGGTAAGATGAAGGCCACACGCTGCATCTGTCGTGTGTATGATCATGGATGGTCGTCAGGTATATTCACATACATGACCTACAATGACCGTGGGAAACCAGTTGTTCTTACTGTGTCAAGCCACAATGACCTCACTGGTCATGTTCACCAGACAATAGAGAAGTGAACTGAGCTGTTATTTTTTTCATTGTTAATTACTTTTAGTAGCAATGTTGATAGCAGTAGCAGTACTTGGAAAAAGCGGTGGTTGTGGTGGTAATGATGATGGTGGTAGTGGTGGTAATGATGATGGTGGTTGTGGTGGTAATGATGATGGTGGTAGTGGTGGTAATGATGATGGTGGTAGTGGTGGTAATGATGATGGTAGTGGTGGTGGTAATGATGATGGTGGTAGTGGTGGTAATGATGATGGTAGTGGTGGTGGTAATGATGATGGTGGTAGTGGTGGTAATGATGATGGTGGTAGTGGTGGTAATGATGATGGTAGTGGTGGTAATGATGATGGTGGTAGTGGTGGTAATGATGATGGTGGTAGTGGTGGTAATGATGATGGTGGTAGTGGTGGTAATGATGATGGTGGTAGTGGTGGTAATGATGATGGTGGTAGTGGTGGTAATGATGATGGTGGTAGTGGTGGTAATGATTATGGTAGTGGGGGTAATAGTAGTGGTGATACTGAGTGATAATTTCAGTGGTAATGTTAGTGGTGAGGATGGTGGTGATAATGATGGTGGTGAGGATGGTGGTGATAATGCTGGTGGTGAGGATGGTGGTGATAATGCTGGTGGTGAGGATGGTGGTGATAATGATGGTGGTGAGGATGGTGGTGATAATGATGGTGGTGAGGATGGTGGTGATAATGATGGTGGTGAGGATGGTGGTGATAATGCTGGTGGTGAGGATGGTGGTGATAATGCTGGTGGTGAGGATGGTGGTGATAATGATGGTGGTGAGGATGGTGGTGATAATGCTGGTGGTGAGGATGGTGGTGATAATGCTGGTGGTGATAATGATGGTGGTGATAATGATGGTGGTGAGGATGGTGGTGATAATGATGGTGGTGAGGATGGTGGTGATAATGATGGTGGTGAGGATGGTGGTGATAATGCTGGTGGTGAGGATGGTGGTGATAATGATGGTGGTGAGGATGGTGGTGATAATGATGGTGGTGATAATGATGGTGGTGAGGATGGTGGTGATAATGATGGTGGTGAGGATGGTGGTGATAATGATGGTGGTGAGGATGGTGGTGATAATGCTGGTGGTGAGGATGGTGGTGATAATGATGGTGGTGAGGATGGTGGTGATAATGATGGTGGTGAGGATGGTGGTGATAATGATGGTGGTGAGGATGGTGGTGATAATGATGGTGGTGAGGATGGTGGTGATAATGATGGTGGTGAGGATGGTGGTGATAATGATGGTGGTGAGGATGGTGGTGATAATGCTGGTGGTGAGGATGGTGGTGATAATGATGGTGGTGAGGATGGTGGTGATAATGATGGTGGTGAGGATGGTGGTGATAATGATGGTGGTGAGGATGGTGGTGATAATGATGGTGGTGAGGATGGTGGTGATAATGATGGTGGTGAGGATGGTGGTGATAATGCTGGTGGTGAGGATGGTGGTGATAATGCTGGTGGTGAGGATGGTGGTGATAATGATGGTGGTGAGGATGGTGGTGATAATGCTGGTGGTGATAATGATGGTGGTGAGGATGGTGGTGATAATGATGGTGGTGATAATGCTGGTGGTGAGGATGGTGGTGATAATGATGGTGGTGAGGATGGTGGTGATAATGATGGTGGTGAGGATGGTGGTGATAATGCTGGTGGTGATAATGATGGTGGTGAGGATGGTGGTGATAATGATGGTGGTGAGGAT
>NC_092232.1:19911527-19921527 GCF_036320965.1 Panulirus ornatus
TCCTCTCATTCTCCCGTGCCCCGTTATGGGTGATGGAAGGTGAGTGTGGTGGCCGGTATGGTGACACTGTACGGTGCTATGGAGGTATTAGAGGTTGGGTTAACAGTGGAATGCCGTTCACCGTGGGCTTGTGTGAGGTGCATGGCGGGTTGATGGTGTAGAGCAGAGGGTGTGGCTGGTATGGTATGTATAGAATAGGGCGGTTGTGAAGCATGAGATATGGTGATGGCAAGGTGCAAGATACAGTGAGTGGGGGAGTATGGTACGAGGGCGGTACACATGGTATTCTAATGTGTGTGTGTGTGTGTGTGTGTAGGGTACAGAGTATGGTGGGCGTAGGTACAGTGCGTCTGATGTACCGTCTGTGTCACAGGAGGAGGAAGGCAGGTACAGGGTACAATATGCGATGACCAACGTGGTCCAGGGTTATGTTGTGTGGAGACGGAATGTATACGTTGGGTGGCACACACCGTGTGTTGTGTGTGTGGACCAAAGGATCGTGGCGGGTGTAGAGACAAATGGTGTGGTAACGGGAGGCACGGCGTATGAGTACACGGTGTGGAGGGTAGTAGGGTAAAGGGTAGTAGTGGTAGTAGTAGTAAGTGGCTCTCATAAACGAAGGGCAATACACTCGAGGTCGGTCGAAAGTTAACAGCCATGACAGACCACACCACACCGGACCACACCACCACCCAGTCCATCACTCAACCTGACCCACATATAGGCCAGCATACGTGCCTCCAACCCATGCCTGACCTGCTCCTCATGGAATAGAATCTGTCTCTCTAGGTAAATACTGAGTCACTGAACACAAGACACCACCGCCGCTGGTGAAGGCGTGCACCCCTTGCTGTGTTTTCTGGCGTCTTAAGCAACTCATTCGTTTATTTATTTATTTATTTATTTTTTGCGACGGTAATGACAGAGGACCACCTGACCATTTCACGTAACGAAGTGATTAAGGAGATCCGGTGATTGTATAGTTACGTATCGGTGATAGATAAGTGTATAGTGATTTATTTTCACATTTTTTGATTGAAAACAACTGAACTGACCAAAAGTCAATTGAAAATATGAGATTTTTGGTTCACCTTATTATTATACCAACACGAGGAAACACACAAGGTTTATTCTTTCACACTAGTAACGTTAATTACTGCATCACTGGTCACATTACGGGTCAGTTAACACTCTCCCTGAACTGCTGCTATATAAACAAGTCTCCATTACCTTCCGCAGATCATATCAGTGTTAATAATGATAATAATAATAATAGTAATAATAATAATAAGAATAATAATAATAATAATATTAATAATAATAATAATGACAATAATAGTAATAATTATAATAATGATAATAATAATAATAATAATAATAATAATAATAATAATAATAATAATAATAATAATGGGGATAGGGGAGAAAGAATACTTCCCACGTATTCCCTGTGTCGTAGAAGGCGACTAAAAGGGGAGGGAGAGGGGGCCTGGAAATCCTCCCCTCTCGTTTTGAGTTTTCCAAAAGAAGGAACAGAGAAGGGGGCCAAGTGAGGATATTCTCTCTAAGTCTCAGTCCCCTGTTCTTAACGCTACCTCGCTAAAGCGGGAAATAGCGAATATGAATGAAAGAAAAATAATAATGATAATGATAACTAATTATAGAATTGATTATAGAATCAACCGAGTGCTCAATATTTTTCGACAAGACACGCAGTAAAGACACCAGTGTTGGTGGTGAGCCTACAAGTTACAGATGCTGTTCACAGTGGAGGGGATGGGTCTTGTGGCGTCCCGGACGTGCACAATCGGCCTGTGATGAGGTTCATGCTGTCGAAGTGTAACTTGGGGACGAGGGATCTTGCGCGGTAGGGAGGTGACGGTGGCGAGCATTTGTATGGTTAAGCATCTGAATGATATAGACTTAATCCCGGTATTATAAGTTTCAGCATCTGAATGATAAGCTTTATCCCCGTATGATAAGCTTCAGTACCTGAATGATGAACTTTATCCCCGTATGATAAGCTTCAGTACCTGAATGATAAGCTTTATCCGGGTATTACAAGCTTCAGTACCTCAATGATAAGCTTTATCCCCGTATGATAAGCTTCAGTACCTGAATGATAAGCTTTATCCGGGTATTACAAGCTTCAGTACCGCAATGATAAGCTTTACCACCGTATGATAAGTTTCAGCCCCCGTGTGATAGGTTCCTCCCCTGGTGCAACAGGTTTCAGACCCCTGTGGGGCGGCCTCATCTTTACGAGAGACCAACAAAACATAAAACCCCTCTCGCCATCCTGAAATCAGAGACCATCCCAGTTCTCACCATGAGACCATCCCTCCTATCGCCACAGGAAACATATCAAGCTGTTCCTGTTTTCACTATGAGAAACATATTGCTAATATGACAGTCACTTGTTATAGCCATGTGAAACATATCACCCTACCGAGATAATACATCAGTGTTTCTGTGTAAAAAATAAGAAAAGTTCACCTTACGGAGATAACACGTCAGCATTTCTGTGTAAAAGATAAAGAAAGTTCACCCTGCAAAGATAATACGTCACCATTTCTGTGTAAAAGATAAGATAAGTTCACCCTACCGAGATAATACGCCAGCATTTCTGTGTAAGAAATAAGAAAAGTTCACCCCTACACAACTTTACCTGCCGTCTTACAAACTCGAGGTAAATATTCGTACAGTCCGCGGAAGAGGTGGACTGATTCGTCATTTGCTTTGCAGGTGTGGCAAACCTGCAATATAGATTGCAAACAGCCCGATTCACCATTGTAAAGGTACAGTGGTTCCTAGTTCGATGGAGCTACGTAGCCACGGACCATCGCCGCTGTATGGCCACGGGCCAACGTGGCTTTTATAGTGCAGACCAAAGCGGCTGTAGAGTCACAGACCACCGTGGCTGTATAGCCACAGACCAAGGCGACTGTATAGTGCAGACCAGCGTGGCTCTTTAGCCAAAGACCAACGTGAAGTCGAAGTCACTGTAGATAAACCATTTTACCCAGACAGTACACACAGTCCGCCACCACCTTCCATCATTGAGTAACCCCCCGCAATGTTTACTCAGACCTGAGGTTATGATGTTAATTTCACAATTCATCCAGATACGTTTCACCCGGGCACCTGAGCGTTCTCTGTCTTCACGAATGTTGATGATGGAAGCAGAGCCCCGGAGAACAATTCCACCGAGAATTCATATAATGAACAGGAGGATCAAATCCCATAATATATCCCTCACATTAACCGAGGGGATCCCATTAACATCCCTCACACTGACTGGGGATCATGGACTTGTGATATACCCGCCGCCGCTGAGGTGGGGAGAGGGGGGTCTCGAACACCGCATTAAACGGTCACAACACAGGATTAGATTCGCCATACGTGGCGCTAAACACCCCTTTAGTGGATTCCTCCCCGGCTCGTGCTGGCTGCCCGGAGGACAATGGCTTTCGCGACCGCTCTCACCTTATACTCCTCCACCGGCGGCGGACTAAAGACCTTCCTCTCATTCTCTTTCTCGTTCTTCTTCCTCTTTTCTCTTGACACTGTCGGCTCCTCTCCTCCTCCTCTTCTGACACCTGTCCTTATCGTCCCTTGCTCAGACTTGGCCAAGCGTCGGCCTCAGCAGAGGAGGTGCGGTGCGCGGAGAGGAGGAGAGGTAGGGATGATGAGCGGAGGGGAAGCTGTATGGTATATATGGCATACAGAGCTGCTGCTGAGGGTCGGTGTCCATGGCATTAGAAGTGGGTTGTCATTACCCTCTTCCTCCTCCTCCTTCTTCTCTTGTTGACGACGCACCGCCCACCCTATGCCCTCACCCTCGTCCTCCTTCGGGACTCCCGGTGGTGGGGCTGACGGAGACATTGTAATGGGGAAGAGACAGTGATCGGTGGACCAACCTGGTTCATGGAAGATGGTCAACTGACCTGGTAATATGACCTAGCGGTATGGTTCAGGAATAATGTAAAATGTGTGACCTGGTTGGTAGTGTGGCTCAGGTACTTGGTAAAAGGTGACCTGGTGGTGTGGCTCAAGTGTAACTAATAAATGTGACCTGGTAGTGAAGCCCAGGTACATGATAGACTGACCTGGTATTGTGACCTGGTTGGTGTGACTCGGAGGTGTAGTAGACTGTGACCAGTAGACAGCGGGAGTCGGGCAGACGACACACTGACTTCAAGATAACGATTCTCTAGTAAATCAAAGACCAACCAGAAGATAACGGTGACGGACCAGATAACACTTAAACCAAAGATAACAAAGAAGAAAAAGTAAAACAAACTTGTCCTAAATAAACCTGTCGTCCAGTAAGTGATTCTGACCATCAAAAATTATTGGGCAGAAAAAGAATCTGCTTTAAAGATATTTATATTTATCAATTCACGTTCGTTAGAAATATTACGTGTCGAGATGATCATATATATATATATATATATATATATATATATATATATATATATATATATATATATATATATATATATATATATATAGCGGTTAGCATGCCTGCCTCTTGCACAAGGGGTCCCAGGTTCGATCCTGGCTGATGGAGCTTTGTATGTTCTATGAAGGTGCGCGTTCATATACACTTTATTCGTATATATATATATATATATATATATATATATATATATATATATATATATATATATATATATATATATATATATAAGGGAAAGGAACTGTGCTTCATCTTGATAAAAAAAAAAAGAGAACCAATTGAAAATTGATTACCATAGTTCTTAGAATTTTGTTTATCTACCAATAACATGAACCCTTCAATTAAATCGTTCTATCATATTTTTCATGAATCGTTAGTCTTTCCGTTGAACACCACGACGTGCACAGGAAACCAGAACGATCATGTAAAACAAAAAAAAATGACTTTAGCCACAGAAAATCGAGTAATTCTTATGAAGAAAATTAATTCAAACCTGTATCAAGAGGAAGACTTGACAAGATCTCTAATGATGAATTAGGACGTGGACCGTTGATGTGTCGCAGGAGGAGACACAGAGAGAGAGACACACAGAAACGCTCCTGTATATATATATATATATATATATATATATATATATATATATATATATATATATATATATATAGAGAGAGAGAGAGAGAGAGAGAGAGAGAGAGAGAGAGAGAGAGAGAGAGAGAGAGAGACATAGAGGGCTTCTGTGTCAGACAGAATCCGTGCCGTTGAGCAGGAAGAACCCGCCGTCGCTGTGGACAAGTACCGATTTTTGCGGATGATGGACTATATTGAGTGAGGAGGATTAATGGGGAAACACGGGGAGGTGATACCCAGTGGGAGGCAACGCCCAGGGGGGAGGGCGAAGACCCAGGGGAGGATAGGGAGTGATGATCTAGGGGAGGACAAGGGGGAGGTGATGCCCATGGAAAGGCAGGAGGAGATAATCTTCAAGGGGAGGGGCAGAGGTGGTGGTTATGCCCAGGGAGGCAGGGAGGGAGGGAGGGAAGCTGTGGTGATGCCCTGGTAAGGGTAAAGGGGGGGTGATTACCTAAGGGGTAAGGGCAGGGAGGATGATGCCCAGGAGAAGGTGTAGGGGAATGAGGGGGATAATGATAATGGTGTCATCAGGCTGTGGTGTTCGTAATTACCTATTTGTACTGTACAGGGAGGGAGTCCTACACCCGTGGGGGGCCTCATTACTGAACATTTTTCAGCCGTCGCTACGGTGTTTTGAACTTGTGTATACCGTCAGTATTCCCATGTTCGCCGCTCAGCCTGTTCGTCCACTCCGGTGAAGTTATTACTTTACGAACAAGTTCCCCGTTTAGTTTGATGTTATGGCCTCCGGTCTTTCTGTCTTTGCGTCTTTTCGGAGAATTGTTCACTGTTCTGCATGATATAACTGCTTTAGAAGCTTAACGGTTGTGATCCAGTCACCTCTTACTCTTTTCTCTTCCATAATGGTCAAGTTCGTGGCCTCGAACTTCCCACTGTGATTCAGCTCTCTTGATATCGGTACCATTTTCGTTGCCTTCCTCTAACACTTCTCTGTTTGTTCTTTGTGTTTCTTTCAGCGTGGGACAAAGCTTGAAGTGTGTTCTAGTCATGGCCCATCATACGCTGAGATTAATTTACTGAACATTTATTTTTCTATTCATGTTCTTCTCAAAAGCGATCCTGATAATTGCCAGCAAATGCTTTGTCTCTCGTGAAATCATCCTACAGTGATGCAAGGGCGACAGGTTAGGTAGTGTTGACTCCCAGGTCCCTATCACACGATGATTCCTGCAACTTGCATCTTACTAGATAATATGTATATGGAGACCCTCTTCCACTGTGTCCCATCCTCAGAAGTAATCGGGCTGAACTTGGTCACCAAAATCAGCGCGAACTTTGAAGTCTGTGTAGATCCTCTCTTAAGTTGTTGCAGTTCTCATCGGTCGTTATGTCCCTTAAGGATCCAGTTCTTATAGCATGTCACTTACATAGATCGAGGAGAGAGCAGTGGTACCGGAACATAGAGCCTTCCAGCAAGCAACTGGTGACCTCAACCCAATACAAGAACGCTCCTGTGGCAATGGTCCTTTGTTCCTGTCCACTATATCAATTTTGCATCCGTCGAGGGAGAGTTCCTCTATTTCCTGTTAGTAGATTGAGGCTGCTTACCAATCCCCCTCAATCCTATGTGATAGTGTCAAACGCTCTTTGGCAATCAAAAACCGCACAGTCCAGTGTCTAGAAGCGCTTTTTGGCAATAAACGTCAATCCAGTGTCTAGAATAGAGGTGACCTTCTGAGGGAAAACATCAGAATTTGTTATGTATGTGTCATACTATCTGTGTTGTTCCTCAGTGGGATGGTTTCTTCTTTTTTGTCAGTTGGGATACACTGGTTACCTTTTCCAGTGTTTTGAGCACCACACTTGCCAGAGAGATTGTTCAGCGCGACATCTCGATATCCTTTCTTAAAGATAAGCGCGACATCTGCTCTCTTCCCCGGCAGCACACCCTCTTCCAGTGACTTACTGAACAGTATTTTAAGCGGTTTATCAAACGTAATTACACGGTTCTTAATGACATCTGGAAAGACTCCAACAGGACCACAAGTCTTACCTGGGTCACTGTCCTTCAGTAATCAACTTACGACTTTTTTAATTGTATCATTGCTATCCACAAGCTCTCTCTCCCCTCCTCCATCGCACTGGTGCTGGGGCCGCCGTGTCTCCCACTGTGAAAACACGCTTAAGCTTCTCGTTTACTTCTTCGCATACCTCCACATCATCGTCTGCAACCAGCTCTTCCTTCTGAATCTTTTAAACCTGATTCACTGCTCTCTATAACTGTCAATCTTGGTCGTGATATATCAACGGAAAAACAAACTCTTGGATTTTCCGTTGATTTGTCCATGAGATTCCTTCCTCACTTCGTCTGTCTGCTCCCTCCCTCCCTCGTCTTGCGATGCTGTACGTGAGTACCTGGTTGTACAGTAGGATAAGACAGATATATCTGTAGGGCACAGCTGCATGAACTTTCTCTGCCTCTGCTGAGGCTGGTATAATTTCCTATTTATGATCGCCTATTTGTGCTCTGCCAAATTAGAGTTCGACCCTAGTGAGGGGCACCGGTTCTTGAACTTTTATGTGTGCGTAAGTATAGATATGTCATGCTATAAATAGGTAAAGTGTGTGGAAGAAGAAAGTTGAGAGTAAATGTGAATAAGAGCAAGGTTATTAGGTACAGTAGGGGTGAGGGTCAAGTCAATTGGGAGGTGAGTTTGAATGGAGAAAAACTGGAGGAAGTGAAGTGTTTTAGATATCTGGGAGTGGATCTGTCAGCGGATGGAACCATGGAAGCGGAAGTGGATCATAGGGTGGGGGAGGGGGCGAAAATTTTGGGAGCCTTGAAAAATGTGTGGAAGTCGAGAACATTATCTCGGAAAGCAAAAATGGGTATGTTTGAGGGAATAGTGGTTCCAACAATGTTGTATGGTTGCGAGGCGTGGGCTATGGATAGAGATGTGCGCAGGAGGATGGATGTGCTGGAAATGAGATGTTTGAGGACAATGTGTGGTGTGAGGTGGTTTGATCGAGTAAGTAACGTAAGGGTAAGAGAGATGTGTGGAAATAAAAAGAGCGTGGTTGAGAGAGCAGAAGAGGGTGTTTTGAAATGGTTTGGGCACATGGAGAGAATGAGTGAGGAGAGATTGACCAAGAGGATATATGTGTCGGAGGTGGAGGGAACGAGGAGAAGAGGGAGACCAAATTGGAGGTGGAAAGATGGAGTGAAAAAGATTTTGTGTGATCGGGGCCTGAACATGCAGGAGGGTGAAAGGAGGGCAAGAAATAGAGTGAATTGGAGTCATGTGGTATACAGGGGTTGACGTGCTGTCAGTGGATTGAAGCAAGGCATGTGAAGCGTCTGGGGTAAACCATGGAAAGCTGTGTAGGTATGTATATTTGCGTGTGTGGACGTGTGTATGTACATGTGTATGGGGGGGGGGGCCATTTCTTTCGTCTGTTTCCTTGCGCTACCTCGCAAACGCGGGAGACAGCGACAAAGTATAAAAAAAAAAAAAAAAAAAAAAAAAAATATATATATATATATATATATATATAAAATATGTGTTTGTGTGTGTGTGTGTGTGTTATTGTGTGTGGCTGTGGTTCAGGGGAGACCGAGGGGGTAAAGGGCAGGTGTGTGCGTGAGGGTGGCGGCTTGGGCAGCATTGTGTACGTGGCAGGAGGTACAATAGGTAGCACACCGCCCGCCACATGTACACACATGATATGCACACGTGCCTCCTCTTCCTGGTACACACACACACACACACACACACACACACACACACACACACACACACAGTTCTGTAATATCTGTAATATCCCAACTGTATATTTTCAGCCAAATGGCTGCCTACATCCAATAAACCGTTATCCAATCATGTATTTATCTATCTATACATTTATTTACTCGTTTTACACGGAAAGCATTTGACACTAGCTCATAAGAAGCTGTATCACCATATAGAAATAAGGGGAGACTCCTTCCGTGGACTCCTTGCGTGATCAGACGCACACCACAGTGGAAGGGAACAAAGAACGCGTATCCGATGTGTCTTCTCGAAATGAGGTTGGGGTTACCAGTGGCGTACTGCAGGGCTCTGTTTTACGACCACTGCTCTTCTTTATCTACGTAAACCACTTGCTGGAAGGGCTGAGGCATACCTGAGTCTATTTGCGGATGATGCCAAGGTCATGAGGGAAGTGAAGAGGGTTGCTTCATCTTACGAGAAGAGTAAACTAACTCCAATGCTGGTGTGATAAGTGGTAGATGGACTTCAACTCGAGTAGATACTGAGTAATAAGCATGGGCCATTATCATCTAGCAGGAAACAAATAGCAGAAATCTATGTGTTCACGTGAGAAAGACCTAAAGAATAAGTCGACATTGTACCTAACCTGTTGCAAGGACTGTGCTCTAGTTAATATTAGAATCGGAGTCAAATACGTGTATAAGGATGTGTTCAGTATAAACTCTTCACATTCTGTAGTAGGCCAGAACGAGAATGCGTCTCTCAAGATTGGTCAGTCCACATAAAGAAACACACAGGCAAAGATTGGTCTGATAGATTGTCAGCGAAAATCAACTTCAATCAATGAAAAGTTATGAGGATGGGATACAGCGGAAGACAATCTCAGAACGAACATTATCTAGCAGGAAATAAGTAGGAATCTGTGTGTTACAAAGACTTAGAAATGGACACTGTGCTTAACTTGTCACCAGCGCTCCACATCAGGAGAATTGTAAGGGAGACAAACTTTCTATTGGTAAATATTAGACTTTCAATAAGTTACGTGTCTAAGGAAATATTCATCAAGCTGTATACATACAACATTACACCAAAACTAGAGAACTCTTTAATCAGTTTTGGTCGCTGGACTTAAAGAAGCACAAAGAACTAATAGAGAAGGTCCAGAGGAGGGCAAACAAAAACGGCACCACAATTA
>NC_092232.1:19926527-19931527 GCF_036320965.1 Panulirus ornatus
CCGTCGACTACGGCAAATGGAATGAGGAAGGGAAGATATACCAGCGGTCTGGTGTACGGCGGAGTGAGGGAAGGAGGAATTTATAGCGGCTTTGTTGACGGCTTGAGGCAGGGATTCCGGAGGCAAGGTAGATATACCAACGACTCCAAAAGCAGGGTAGATATACCAACGACTCCAGAAGCAGGGTAAATATACCAACGACTCCAGAGGCAGGTAAGATATACCAACGACTCCAGGTGACAGGGTGAGGCGATGAATATATACCAGCGATCCCAGAAGCCAGGGAGATATATCAACTACTCCAGAAGACAAGGAATATATACCAGTGCCTCGAGAGGCAGGGAAGATACACCAGTTAACTACGCCGGACGACAGACTGAGGCAGGGGAAGATATCCCAGCGACTCCGGAAGATAGGGTGAGGCAGGGAAGATATCCCAGCGACTCCGGGTGATAGGGTGAGGCAAGGAAAATATCCCAGCAACCCCGGAAGATAGGGTGAGGCAGGGAAGATATCCCAGCGACTCTGGCAGACGGTGTGACCTTTCGCGCTGGTGACGGGGCGTCGGATGTCACACAGCGCGACTGGGCGAAGCCACAGCACCGTGACGAGCTGCTCCTGTGGCAGTATAACTGGGTCGTGTTACCTCGCCCGAGGAAAAAAAAAAAAAAAAAAAAAGGACAACAAAAAAAATCGCTGGAGTAGAAGACGAACATAGACGTCCTTTAGAGGAGTTAAGTGAGCTTCAGAGCGCCAGTTTACACACCCGAAGCTAAACAGACACCACACTTCAGAGACGCAGTTAACCACATGTCTGATGAACAACATAGATGACCAGACGTCGTCACCACACACTAGGCAGGGACGAGCTTATGGTCCTCGGTCGTACTGACGCACAGTGCACACGGTACACTTATGACGCGCAGTGCACACGGTACACTTAGAACCCGGAAGTGTCAGTAGCGTCTTACAACATGGTCGACCTAGGTGCGATCAAGCTCTTCAGCAGCTTGAACTGAGCCCAGTAAAGCTGTAGGAGCGGAAGACTGACGAAGACAATGTATGCTAAGCTTATCTACACATCGAGGGTCACGTTCAAAGTTAATCTCTTAGCCCATTAAGTTTTGACTGCCCTGTGGCACCACCCATCTCCCACCCTACTGGTCATTTATAGATTGCTAGACGCTCTCAGAACGATGCGAGACGTGGAATATTGTAATGAACCATTGTGGGATGGTTGGTGCCAGAGATCTTTGATCGCTGGGGAGTGAAATGAGATGAGGTAATTGGTTAACCTCCTTTTTATCCTACAATTGCTAGAAAGGTAATGTAAAGGTGCTTTCCCGCATGCATACTTTGATATATATATATATATATATATATATATATATATATATATATATATATATGTGTGTGTGTGTGTGTTATTTATGTTTGTTATACTTTGTCGCTGTCTCCCGCGTCAACGAGGTAGCGCAAGGAAACAGACGAAAGAATGACCCAACCCACCCACATACACATGTATATACATACACGTCCACACACGCACATATACATTTCAACGTATACATATGTATACAAACACAGACATATACATATATACACATAATTCATACTTGCCGCCTATATTTATTCCCGTCGCCACCCCGCCAGACATGAAATGACAACACCTTCCCCCCGCATGCGCTCGAGGTAGCGCTAGGAAAAGACAACAAAGGCCACATTCGTTCACACTTAGTCTCTAACTGTCCTGCATAATGCACCGAAACCACAGCTCCCTTTCCACATCCAGGCCCCTCAAGACTTTCCATGGTTTACCCTAAACACTTCACATGCCCTGGTTCAATCTACTGACAGCACGTCGACCCCGGTATACCACATCGTTCCAGTTCACTCTATTCCTTGCACGCCTTTTACCCTCCTGCATGTTCAGGCCTCGATCACTCAAAATCTTTTTCACTCCATCCTTCCACCTCCAATTTGGTCTCCCACTTCTCCTCGTTCCCTCTACCTCTGACACATATATCCTCTTTGTCAATCTTCCCTCACTCATTCTCTCCATGTGACCAAACCATTTCAAAACACCCTCTTCAGCTCTCTCAATCACACTCTTTTTATTACCTCACATCTCTCTTACCCTTTCATTACTTACTCGATCAAACCACCTCACACCACAAATTGTCCTCAAACTTCTCATATCCAACACATCCACCCTCCTCCGCACAACTCTATCTATAGCCCACGCCACGCAACCATATAACATTGTTGGAACCACTATTCCTTCTAACATACCCGTCTTTGCTTTCCGAGATAATCTCGCCTTAAACACTTTTTTCAACGCTCCCAGAACTTTCGCCCCCTCCCCCACCCTGTGACTCACTTCCGCTTCCATGGTCCCATCCGCTGCCAAATCCACTCCCAGATATCTAAAACACTTCACTTCCTCCAGTTTTTCTCCATTCAAACTTACCTCACAGTTGACTTGTCCTTCAACCCTACTGTACCTAATAACCTTGCTCTTATTCACATTTACTCTCAGCTTTCTTCTTTCACACACTTTATCAAACTCAGTCACCAGCTTCTGCAGTTTCTCACCTGAATCAGCCACCAGCGTTGTATCATCAGCGAACAACTGACTCACTTCCCAAGCCCTCTCATCCACAACAGACTGCATACGTGCCCCTCTACCCAAAACATGCATATAGTGTATATGAACGCGCACTTTCATAGAACACATAATGACCTAAAACAATAAGGACTCGAACCCGGGAACTTTACGTGGTAGTTAGAAACGCTAAACATAGGCGAGTGGTTGGCGTTGCCAGCCACCACGCAAAGGTCCTGGGTTCAAGTCTTGCTGTTGGAGGGCATTATGTGAGATATATATATATATATATATATATATATATATATATATATATATATATATATATATATATATATATATATATACACTGACCGTGACTGCATGTGGTAACTCCGCGGGTGAAGAACAACTTTTTAAGAAGTCCATAATTTCCCCGCTACATAATGCAGCGCAGCCTCGAAAAATGTCGAAGTCCCGTAAAAATTGGTTCTGGGATTATATTATAAAATGATAAATATTTTATCCTTATCATACAACCCAAGGACCCCTATCTTTGGGTCATGCAGGCTCGAGGCTGCACCCCACACAGCAGCAGGGAAATGATGGGATCTTCTGGACAGAATATCTTCATCGAAGTTGTAGTATTTTCCGCCCAATGACAACGGTACAGCCTCGTTAAAGTAACCTATCTATCTATCTATCTATCTGTCTATCTATATATATATGTATGTATATATATATATATATATATATATATATATATATATATATATATATATATATATATATATATATATATATTCCTATGAGTCCACGGGGAAAATGAAACACGATAAGTTCCCAAGTGCACTTTCGTGTAATAATCACATCATCAGGGGAGATACAAGAGAGAAATATGTCAGTATATATTTGTATTTGCATTCCCAGGACCTCTCTTATTAATTTTCTCCTAACAGGGGTAAGGTAAGGTAGGCTCCTTTGGAGATGAAGGGGCTTTCCTCTGTCCAGTGTTCATCGTACATTTTCGTCGAAGATGACTTTCTCCCTCCTGGCGTTACCTCACGCGGGTGGAGTGCGGTAACTACTTCTACGGAACTCCTGCAGCGCCCAGGAAGCTGGCCACGTCCACCGAACAGGACCACAGGTCAGGAAGTGTGGTGTTAACCGGATTACGCCCGATGGTGCTTACACCGTGAGAGAAAAACTCATCCTGGGCGAAGCTCTGTGTCGTCGACATTTGACGAAAGACGGTACAGTTTCTTCGAGGAACTACTTGATTAAAAGAATCCATCATTTCCCTGCTGCTGATTGTAGAGCATCCGCATAAAAGAGCCATGAGCTTTACCTAATATATATATATATATATATATATATATATATATATATATATATATATATATATATATATATATATATATAAAATTCTAGGGAAAGGAGAAATAGTACAACCCACATATCTTCTGCGGGTCTTAGAAGGCGACTAAGTGGAGCATGAGCAATAAGGTAGAAATCTTCCCCTCCTGTATTATTACTTTCCAAAAGAACGAACAGTGGAAGGAGCCATGTGATGATTTCACCTCTAAGGCCCACTTGGCTATGACTGACGCTGTCTGTGGCTTTCGCGCGAGATATCAAACAATTATGAAAGAATATATATATATATATATATATATATATATATATATATATATATATATATATATATATATATATATATATATATATATATATATATATATATATATATATATATATATATATATATATATATATATATGTGTGTGTGTGTGTGCTACCGGACTCCGATTATTTAAAGTTACACTGCAAAAAAAGTTTTTTCGTTTCAGTTTTAAGATATGTATCATCTAGATATACATAGACAAAACATTTCAGTGGTAGTATGGGTGTAGGGCACATATCTCTAGGGTTAGGTAGGTGGAGGCCAGCCAGTATAGAACGTACAGTGGGTACAGTACATTGACATAAGAGGGTGACTTTGACATGTCTGCATCATCGTCAGTTGACGGAGGAGAATACAGTCTCGTTAAAGAACTTATCTTTTCACAGGAATACATCCTGTCCCTGCTACTGAGAGTAGCGCGGGCTTAAAGCTGCAGGACATCCTAGGTAAAGGGTCCTAGGATTGTATAATGATAATGATAATAATAATAATAATCATTACTATTATTATTATCATTATTATTATTATTATTATTATTATTATTATTATCATATTATTATAGATTTTAATTGTAATGAAAGTTATAATTATAAAAGTTTTATATATATATAAATATATGTATATATATATATATATATATATATATATATATATATATATATATATATATTATATATATATAATAGGTGTGAGGAGGGAGTGAGCGCTAGGCAGATGCGTAAATCGGAAACC
>NC_092232.1:19934027-19949027 GCF_036320965.1 Panulirus ornatus
CGTATTGAAGATCCCAAATCAACTCGTACTTATGCAGCTTTCACATAAATCAGACATATGTCCAGGTTACATCGCTCTCATTAAGGATATAAGATGACCCGGTGAATATTATCATACTCTCCCATTCGTGTGGCCCGTGCGTGTATGGCGACTTTAACCTCCAAGAAGACGACGCATAACCCGAGTTACCGGTACCACACTTGTCTCCACTGGGCCTCAGCTCATCTGGTGGCCCGCCAGAGGGGGGAAGCTGTATGTGGTCTCGAAATTATCCTCACCACCACCTGATGAAGGTGGCTAGAGATTTCATCTATATTTTTTTTTTTTTCTTATCGATCAGTGGATGTTAATAGCTTGACTATGACGGCCTTAAGTGACCCTGGCAGTAGGTAGGGATGAAGTCCACCCAACCAATCAGAAGGGAGGTAGAGTTGTGTGTTGTAGCCTAGTTATCATCGTCAGAGCCACACCATAGCCTGCCACCGGTGTTATCACCCATCTACCACCACAGCACCACGTCCTCTGCACCATCCAGCCTCTGGTCACCAGGTACATACACTGCTGAAGGTCACCATGAATAGTGGTATTTGTGACCTCTCTCTCACCCTATACGTTACTGATGTGACCTGTCTCCCGCTCTGTATGTTTCTGTCTCAGCTGTCTTTAACTTCGCTTTAGATCACGAATATACAGAAACCTATACACTTACATCATGTATGTATGTATGTATCTATGTAAGTATGTATGTATGTATGTCTATCTATCTATCTATCTATCTATCTATATATATATATATATATATATATATATATATATATATATATATATATATATATATATATATATATGTATATTAACGCATTGTTATTGTTTTATTTGATCGCCGTTTCCCGCATTAGCTAGGTAGCGCCAAGAAAGCCAAAGAATATATATATATATATATATATATATATATATATATATATATATATATATATATATATATATGCACACATAAACACACCTGTACAGTACTGTATGTTCATGAAGTTATGCAGAACAACATGCTTCTTGGAGAACGACTAGCACAACCTCACCATGACATGCAGATATACCAGTTGATTAAACAATACTGACAACCCGATGACCTGCGAGGGGTGGGTAAGTGTCTTAGTGGAGGCTCTTGTGCCCTGTACACAGGTACACACTCGCACACCCTGGGTCTTAGTTACACCCAACGCCCTCGACAACCACTCTCCATACACCTTCCTCATGCCGCCCGGGAACAAGTCTCTAATGAGGTTCCTTAGAGTCATCAGGACTGAGCGTAGCCTCCCCAGTTGTAGGGATGCAAGAAATCACTTCGTTGCAGAAGCCTTCGGGACGCCCCCTTATCTATGGTAAGGCGGAGGGGTTCTCCCGCTTCTAGTTCCTGGAGGAAGGTACCACAATAATCCCCCTACAGAGGCTTGCCTGGCTAAGGCACCTTCAGCAGACTCTGTGGCGAGGGTTTTACTCAATTGGTTCCCCTCTGTGAGATTGCCTCAGCGGTCATACTTGCGAGGCTTTCCCAGTCGTCAGTTCCGGCCAGGCTCCTCAAAGCAGATACCCGTTATGGGTCTGTCTCTCCCCCTCTCTGTCCATGCTGCTGCCCTCCTCTGGCCGTCGACCAGGGGTCATCCTAGCCACCCGCCGCTAAGCTCCGTAAACTGAGGTTAATCCGCTCATTATCCCTGGCCGATGATACCCCGAGAGCTGGCTGCTCCGGGCCGGGCGGGCCGCTCGCTCGCTCGTTCGCCCGCCCGCGCCCCGTCGCTGTACACAGCCTGTCGTCGCGAGCCCTATCTGCTCTGCCAAACCACATTTCCCTACCTTTGCTCGCTCCCACCAGCGTCGTGGCCTCTGGCTGGTCTCGAACCCAATGGCATGTGAACCCTCAAACCCACCCATACCTTAAGAAACTACGCGGCAGGTGAGCAAGTCTCCTACAGCCAAGCACACAACCTGTCACTTGTGATCCTTGTGTCCACACACACACACACACACACACACACACACACACACACACCATAACAAGGGTTTACATCCGTTGACAGTTCTTATCGTTCGGGGTTTAATAACCAGAAGAAGAGCTGTGGTCATTATCTTACCTCACACGTCTCGCGTGATTTAAAGATACCATCTAGCATGATCCTCATCCACGACGGAGTGATGATCGTACGAGGGACCGAGATGGCGACGGCAACTAACACGTAACACTACTCACATACCCCGCGTTACCTGGGCCTGGCCCACACCACTGAGCGGGTCAGTAACAGTGGCACTCATCAGACACAAGACACTACTGATAACGACACACACAGCCCTTCTGCACTGTGCGAGAGATAGCGTGCGAAATTTGCAGACATGGCTTTGCACTTTTTTTTTTTTCCTTCGGGAGTTGCATAAAAAAAAAAGATATAAGTAATTTGACTCAGTAGTTAGATTTGTGGGTTGAGGGCAAGTTAAAAGGGTCATCGTCTGAGGATGATAACGCCAGCCACTACTGGTCATGCATGACGTGACACCACAGAGTAACAGTCGACATAAAATAGTTTTTTACGGTTGTCATCACCACACAACCCCATTACCTCCCTAATTAACCAGGGCGTAATTAAAGCAAGGGGAAAAAAAAATCACTAGAACATTGAGATTGTATCGTAATTGTTTCACAAGGACCTTTTCCCGAGGCACATCATCACTTGTAACTCCCCACGTTGTGATCCCCTACACAGCTGGTGCACTGGGTGCTCCAAATGGGGGTTGTGGTGGCTGCCACTCCAACCTGCTAGCGGTAGCCACAGTCTGCTGACGGGGGGTTAAGCTACTGACTTAGCCCAAGACTTAAGCTTTTTAAGCAACACTTTAGTAAAGTATTAAACGTATGGTTTCAAAGCCACAAGACTACATAGAGGTACTGGGAGGGTTGTTGGGTGTGTGTGCCCAGGCAGCTGCTGCTGCTGCTACAGGTAACCTGAAGGTGTACTTACCCAGTACATTTCCTGCGGTGACCCGGTATCTTCGTACAAACCCATCAGATACCCAAGCGCCACACGCCGCCTCCACTTTACCTTCCTCCCGCTTCCACTCAAACCAATCTTAACATCACCTCTGCATTTATCCAACTTTTTTTCCTTCTAATTCCCGTCCGCTTACATATTTGTTCTCGGATTATCACACACCAACAGTTTTCGCCCAACACACGAATGTCCGCGCACCCACAACGTTCCCACTACGCACGGCCAAGCGCAACTGTTTACAAAACCACTCTACTGAATTCAGCCAACCACGCGTGGGGAAAAGGCGTGGCTCCCCCTGCGACGGCCAATGGAGGAGGAGGTAGGCGTGGAAGGGCCGGCCGCGATTGGTCTAGAGCCGCCGTGTTCCTAACAGAAGAGACGTGTTTTTCACCATCTCCGCACAGTGGGCGGGGCCAGGCTTGACATGTTGTACGCTTGTACCGGTAAAAGGGACATATGTTCAGGAAATATGTCTCCTTCCAATGAAAATGATAAGTATTACGGGCATTTGTGGAATTAAAACCTAAAAGTTGGTTCGGGAGTGAAGTCCTAACGAGAATGACTCTGGAAAGAGGGGGTAGGGTGGGGGTAGGTGGAGGGAAGAGAAAAAAAATGTGTTCGTATGGAGCTCGTGGCCAGGAAGAAGGAAAAATTATTTCTTTATTAAATGGAGAGGCGTCCAGTCCAGCAGCCTCAGTTGTCGACTATTGTTTTAGTTGTAAGAATGGGACACGGGCGGGGGAGAATCGACCCATAGTGTCGAGGGTCGCACAATTGTCGACGGATTTCTCTACGCCCTTAGCCTGATATATATATATATATATATATATATATATATATATATATATATATATATATATATATATATATATATATATATATATACCAGCTTCCTTTCAAAATTTCGTTGTAAATTGTAAGGAGATTTGCTAATATATAGCTTTTTTTTTTTCATTTCATTACGATCTCGATAAGATCGACTTAATACCCCCGTACTGGAAAAAAATATATGATGATAAAACACGAAATACAGATTCAGGTAATTATTGATTTTTATCACGACTGTGACGCCCCTTTTCCATTTTCGTTACACAGAGACCAATAATTAGGCGTCGCTCTTCACTGAAAACGCGTTTTGCTACGTAGCGATAATTAGATTACGGTGATAATGTTTGTTATTGTTCTTCCCCGTATGTGCACGAATCTTGGTGGCTAAGATGGTTGTCTGTGCTGCCCTGCAGAAGGTCGGTGCATCCCATCCATTCATCTCAACGCATCAGATGTACTGCGTCAGTAGGACTTTAAGCTTAAAGTCCAGCAGACGTTCTGATTGCTTCCCGTTTTGCCATTCGATACCGCATCAGTCCGTAAGAAGTATCTTTGTGGACTCCTTGATCCGCTCAGACGCATTTATATCAGTAGAAGTTCTTTTAAGGCCTGTCACTCATTCCCTCAGAGTTTATGAGGAGAGGCTGCTGGACTCCCATACCCAAGTCCCTCATTCTCATGAGCGAATGAGGACACACACACACACACACACACACACACACACACACACACACAGCGACAGGAGGAGGGCCTCACTATGACTTATTATGTAGCAGGATATACGCTGCAGGAATCTGTGTGTGTGAGATGAAATTGGCTGTCGTTCGACATCATCCCTAACATGTCTCAAGAGTCCCGTATTAGGAGAATGATTGAGGAGACAAAAGAAATGTCCGCCCGCACATATCAGAATATCTTTCAAGAATAAGGATAAGGAAATATTCAGCAAGCTGTTCGCATCCTACGTGAGGCCAAAAATAGAATATGCTTCGCAAGTTTGGTCACCTCACGTAAAGAAGCACAATAGAGTTAATAGAGACGATCCAGAGGAGGGCAATAAAGAAGATACCAGAATTAAGAGAGATGGATTACAGGTAAGGGTTATAAGCCTCGAATTATGCCCACTTTGGAAGAAAGAAGAGTGAGGGGTGACCTGATTACACCCTTTAAGTTTTTTTGAACCAGATTGGTGACATGGACAATGAACAGTTCTTCCAAAGATGTAGAGGATAGAACAACCACAGAACATCGAGTGAAATTAAGCAAGTAACTTGTGAAAAGAACATAAGAAGAAGAAGAGTGGTGGATTACTGGATCAAAGTGAGTAACGATATCGTAGATATGGACAACAGACAGAAGTATGAAGCGTTGTATGGCAGCAGCGAATGTTTAAGAGACGAGGGAGGCCCCACGTATGAAGACTTCCCTTACCGAACAGCACAGATAGATAGGTACACGCCTTGGTGCTGGGATTCATACATAACATACAGTGGTGCTGAGCTTTCCATGTACACAAACGGTGATACTCTCTCTCTCTCTCTCTCTCTCTCTCTCTCTCTCTCTCTCTCTCTCTCTCTCTCTCTCTCTCTCTCTCTCTCTCTCTCTCTCTCTCTCGTTGTTTTGATATTGGTCCGTCCCTGACACAGAAATCGAATAGTGTTTCTAACTGGTCTTAAGGCTTGTGTGGGAAACGAGATTTACATGTACACACGGGTAAGTGTGGGTACCTCTGTGTGTATATATATATATATATATATATATATATATATATGTGTGTGTGTGTGTGTGTGTGTGTGTGTGTGTATGTGTAAGATGATATATGTACAGTAACAATAGTAATGATAATAATGATGATAAAATATAAGTAATGATTCTAGCAGGAGTAATAATATAAATGATAATGATAATGATAAAGTACGAATGTTATAATAATAACTGCAGTAATAATGGTTTTGATAGTGATAGTGATAATCAACTGTTTATGGATCATCCTGTCGTCACAAGGTAAAAATATACAGAGAAATACATACTGTATAAACCTTAGGGCTGTCAGGAAGCATAGGGAGATTGTTAGACTGGCAACCTTTACTCAAGGATTGACCGTTATGATGCTCCTTCCTTTGAAAACTTTTACTCGAGGATTGACCGTTATGATGCTCCTTCCTTCCTCGAACGGCGAAGCTGTTGAATTCTCTTTTCCTTCGTTTATATGTGTGTCAAGATGGATGTTGCTTTATGATTAAATGATTCTTGACGATGTTCACAGTGGCTGGGATGGCTTTGTTTTGCTCAAGATTATGCGTGTTCGATGTTTTTTGGGGGCCGAACTGCAACTCGGGGACGAGGGATCCAAGGTGGTAGAATTCTGGTGGCGACGGCGAGAATGATGCAACACCATACTTGCGATATGGAGTAAGAGTTAGGAGGATCAGGGAGTTGAAACTCCCGACTGATAAGAGAAAATTGTAGATGATGGTAATGCATCCGTAAAAAAAAACTTGTCATACAAGTTCAGAAGGCAACCAGTGATGTAGTGCCGGGATGAGTAGAGTGAGGAATCAGGTAGGGGTTCAGCACTAAAGGGGCCACATCTCTAAATTCCTTTCCCCTTTCTTGTCTTATGGTCTCTTAAATAACATAATGGGCTTTGCATTCACGACTTCCCTACTTTCTGTCACTCGCTTTTGCTTTCTCTTTTTTCCCTTCTCCTGTCAGTCGTATTCCTCCCTAGTCTATAGAACTGACCCACGTCCACATTTTCTTCCCAGGTCCATAGAACTGACCCATGTCCATATCTTCCTCCCTGGTCCATAGAACTGACCCACGTCCACATTTTCCTCCCTAGTCTATAGAACTGACCCACGTCCATATTTTCCTCCCAGGTCCATAGAACTGACCCACGTCCATATTTTCCTCCCAGGTCTATAGAACTGACCCACGTCCACATTTTCCTCCCTAGTCCATAGAACTGATCTGTGTCCACATTTACTTCCCTGGTCCACAGAACTGACCCACGTCCACATTTTCCTCCCTGGTCCATAGAACTGATCTATGTCCACATTTTCCTCCCTAGTCCATAGAACTGACCCACGTCCACATTTTCCTCCCTGGTCCATAGAACTGATCTATGTCCACATTTTCTTCCGTGGTCCATAGAACTGATCTATGTCCACATTTTCTTCCCTGGTCCATAGAACTGACCCACGTCCACTTCTTCAGATACGTTGAGGAACTCACTCTATGATCCTTCCTCCTCCTCGTCCTCCTCCTCTTGATCGTGAGTGAGTCAGTCTACGGTTGCTAACCTCCCTACCGCTGTAGCTCAGCTCCTGCACTTCAGACGGTTTTTATCACCGGCCATTGGACGCTCTCCAAGGAGTTGGGTAGGTTTCGTTAAGCAGTGACTAAAGTGGTGCCACATTCACTGATTTAGGTACAACATATGCTGTAAATATTCTCAAGAGTTTTTACCCTTTTTTTTCTCTCTTTTTTTTTGTACATAGTTAAAGTTAGGTTGTTGACATTCACCAGTATATACACTTTAGTGTGCTGACAATTATCCTCATGCGGTCCTGTGGTGTCAGACTTGGTAACCACGTCAAGGACGGGGTTCCTCACACAAGCAGGTACCTAGTATGTCATCCATGCGAGATGGTGCTCACACAAGACTCGCCTCAACAAGGTGGATATGTTTAAGATGGCTTGTGTCAACTTTGTGTCAGACCTGTGCTTGTCTATTTGTATGCTGTCGTGATCCTAAATACAGCTTAATTGTATGTGTACGTGTGTATGTCATTTTTTTGCATGTGTGTGTGTGTGTGTGTCTGTGTGTGTGTGTGTGTGTCTGTGTGTGTGTGTGATTGCTATTTGTGTGTTGTGGGGAGAGAGAGTTTTCCACTCGTGTTGCCCAGGTTCTCATCCTTGTATATATACATGTGCCATGTCTTTACTTTTGTATTTGTATGACACACACCCACACACACACACACACACACACACACACACACACACACACACACACACACACACACACACACACACACACACAGGTCTCTGTAGCTTATTTCTTAGTGCAAGATGATATTCATATCGAGATTTTCTTCCACAGGAACCCATCCCTCATTACATTGCACTCACTTGGGTTGAGCTTCATCAACCATGCATCAGGCTTCCTTTGGAGTTAGTTCAGTTCCATTTTGTGAGTTTTGTCGCAACCCTCCTCACTCTATACTTTGTGAGTTGATTCAACCCTCCTCACTCTATACTTTGTGAGTTGACTCAACCCTCCTCACTCTATACTTTGTGAGTTGACTCAACCCTCCTTACTCTAAACTTTGTGAGTTGACTCAACCCTCCTCCCTCTATACTTTGTAAGTTGTCGCAACCCTCCTCACTCTATACTTTGTAAGTTGTCGAAACCTTCCTTACTCTATACTTTGTAAGTTCTCGCAACCCTCATTACTCTATACTTTGTAAGTTCTCGCAACCCTCCTAACTCCATACTTTGAAAGTTGACACAACCCTCCTCACTCTATACTTTGTAAGTTCTCGCAACCCTCCTCACTCTATACTATCCTCATGACCTTGGCATTCATCTGCCAATTGATTCAGGTATTACCCCCAGCGTTTCTGGCAAGTCACTTGCATAGGTTACGAAGGGTAAAGGTCTGAGAACAGAGTCCTGCGGTACGCCACTTCTGACCCTTAAAACCCCATTTCGAGAAGGCTTTTCTGACATGCGTCCCTTGTTACCTTCCACTGAGGTAATTTCCCAATCATCGTAGAAGTCTCTCCTCCCTTAACTCCTGCCTGAGGACCCAGGTTTTCACCCTGTGTGGTATAGTGTTCAATGCCTTCTGGCATTCCAGATGCACAATATCCACCCAGCCTTCTCCTATGTCTTGTACAGAACTCAGTGGTTCGTTCTCTGTTCCTGTGTGATGACTGTTTGTGTGTTACGGGGAAGAGAGTGTTACACTCGCGTTGGCCCGTCCCTATCCTTATGTATATATGTATCATGTATTATATGTATGTATTATCTTGCTTTGTATGTATATGTGCACACTCCCCACTTTGGGGTAGGTGTCCATTTATCGACCAGTCCCGAGGGGAGGATAAACAGGTGGAACTGGCTGTGGGTCGACAGCCGCGCTCAGGATTCGAATCCATTGGGGTCCGACACCGGGCTAGCCCGTGATGAATTCATGATCGGTAACACTGTGATTACTGTTTGTGTATTACGAGAAGAGTGTGTTCGTCGTTACCATGTTTACCAAATGGCGTCCTAGCTTCGTCTCTTTGATGTATATCAACTGACTGTTATATTTCTCTCTTGTGTCTCCCCTGATGATGTGATTATTACACGAAAGTTCCCAAGTGCACTTTCGTGTAATAATCTCATCATCAGGGGAGACACAAGAGAGAAATAAGTTATTTGATATACATCGAAGAAACGAAGCTAGGACGCCATTTGGTAAACATTTGGATGTTTCCCAAATGCAGGAGGGTGAAAGGCATGCAAGGAATAGAGTGAATTGGAACGATGTGGTATACCGGGGTCGACGTGCTGTCAGTGGATTGAACCAGGTTATGTGAAGTGTCTGGGGTAAACCATGGAAATTTTTGTGGGGCCTAGATGTGGAAAGGGAGCTGTGGTTTCGGTGCATGACACATGACAGCTAGAGACTTAGCGTGAACGAATGTGGCCTTTGTTGTCTTTTCCTAGCGCTACCTCGCGCGCGTGCGGGGGGAGGGGTGTGCCATGTCATGTGTGGCGGGGTGGCGACGGGAATGGCTGAGGTCAGCAAGTGTGAATATGTACATGTGTATGTATGTATTTGTCTGTGTATGTATATGTATGTATACATTTGAAATGTATAGTTATGTATATGTGCGTGTGTGGGCGTGTATGCATATACAAGTGTATGTGGGTGGGTTGGGCCATTCATTCGTCTGTTTCCTTGCGCTACCTCGCTAACGCGGGAGACAAAGTATGATAGATATTAATAAATGATATTCATATATCCTCTGTGAGATGTATGTGTGACACCAGGTCCCATGCTGGATGGTATGTCTACACGGGACTTCGTGGTGGCAACAGGGACCCCCTGCTGGTACAGAGTTTTCGTCTCTGGCTGTAATACTGAGACTATCTGTATAGATACCTCGTCACAAATTTGCTGTTCGTGTGGCCATGACACATGTTTCACTGTTCGTCATAGTGTGCGGTGGATATCATGGTGTCTCCTCCCACCCCCTCCTTTCTCCCTCATGAAGCACCTCCCCCCCAGCATAATCACCTCCTTACTCCCCCTACCCCACCCACTGGAGCACCTCCTCCAGCAGTGGGGTCTCTGCTCAACGTTTGTCCTGACCCGTCCACTCAAACCCGCCCCAACACCTCTGCACCCACACGTGTAAAGTTTTCCAGACTCTGTGGTCTTCTACTCTTTGAATGCCCTCTTCATCTCCCCTCTAGTGTGTGTGTGTGTGTGTGTGTGTGTGTGTGTGTGTGTGTTATCATCGATTCGTGCATGGGGGAAGGTGGGGGGGGGGAGTTTGAAGTTTTAAGCTCGGAGGGTCCTATCTCTTATCTTTGTATCTTTATCTTACAGTACCCGCAGTTACTTTCTCTCCTCCTGGCCAGTTCTTGGAGTCCACAGATCAGTTGCTGAAGAAATGGTTCCTTGCATGTCTCGCTAGGTTTTCCTAGCTTAATGTCCTCTTGTGTCCTCATGTCCGAAAGTCTCTCCTCACTTCATGGAACTACTCTATGGTACTGTAGTCAAGGCTTCCCGTGAATCTTTATCACCATGTATTTGCCTGTTCTTCTGTCTTCCTAATTGGCCAACTGAGTTATTCTTTCCTGTCTTCATAGCTCATTTGTTCAAACCCAGGTGTATCGTCATCTCTTATAGTATTTTTCTTTTTATCATCTTTTCCAGAAATTTGTAATGAGTACCTTAGTTACGACCTGACTCTAGCGGTGTATTCAAGCTCAGGTCGAATAAACGGCTTTCATACGAAGATTCTTCACCATCACGCTATGTACTTAATACAGTTTTGACAGTGACCAAACTATATCTTACCCCTACACGATCCCTCTCACGTGATGGTATGGTGAGAAGTTAGGCTTAGGAGGTCAACTGTGAGATGCTTTCACAGGACGACTCTTGCAATCTGTGTCCTCAGTTATAGTAGTCACCTTTTGGCTTATTTAAACTCCTTCCGACTTAGTGTGTGCCATATTTTCGACCACTGGTGCGTTTTGCTTATGTTCCTTTGCGTTGTCTCGCAGTCTCGCTTACTTCACGCACTTTTCTTTTTTTTTGCGTAAAATTACCATCATCAGTAAATACATTCCGGTATTACGTCGTCTCTCTTAGCAATTAATTTCCTTAGATCAGAAACATCGGTGGTCCCATCACTGAACCTTGCGGGAACCACACTTTTCAGCTTCGCCCTCTCGAGAGTAGAGGCTTTCCTCATGTGTGTTCTCTCATCCCTTCCCGTTCGCTGGCTGCCGATCCATTCTAGCAGTCCGAGACTACTTACTACACAGTCCACCCACATATCCCTCTCCTGTGAGGTGTTCCTTAATCTCTCACGGACACCCAGCGGGTCGGTCATGTATGAATCTCTTCTCTGAATCCATCTCGTCCCACTTAAGTAACATGTGCGGGGTCTCCTCTGTCTACTTCCTCGTCATTTTCTCTAGTGTTCTTCCGGGTTGTGTTATTTTGTTTTTTTGTTTTTCTTTCAGTTCATATTTCAGGGCTGCTACTCTGTTACTTTCTTTTTGAATATGGCCACTTCGCCGCCTCTCATACATTCCGTTGTAACATTTGTCTCGTGGAGACAGATAACATCACCAGCGGCGGTCTTGACAAGGCCCTCCTCTCACTGAGCTCAAATGGTCAGATCCAACCTGAATGTTGAGCTTCGTCCGGGTTTATACTCCTTCATGAACCTCCTCGCTTTTACGAGATTCATCTCCGTGTCTCCTCCTCCCCTTCACTGGCTGATAGCAAAGGTACCTTCGGGTCTTCTGGTATAAACACACATTGTAATTTCGTATTCATCTTCTCCCGTATGTTATCATCTGTAATGATATGCCCTTTAACCATGACCTCTTCAATCTAAGACTTTAGTAATTTGCTCTTGATTATGACTTTGATGATAATTCGTGGAAGAGACACGGACGTTCTTTCGACGTGTCACTTGTGTTTCTGTCATGCCTCCATTGTTCCTGTTTCCTTGCCCTGGTGTAGTAATGTATTGTCCATTTGTATCACTGTGGCCTGACTCCCCCGTCTCCTAAGTACTTATACTCTTGTTTGTGTGTGACTGTGTTTGTGTGTGTGTATATATATGTGTGTGTGTGTGTGTGTGTATGTGTGTGTGTATATGTATGTGTGTGACACATCTCAGGTTGTATACAGGTCTCCAGCTACACATAGAAACATCTCCATACCCATCACTACAATGACGAAGCCCCACGCTGTGATACACAGCCCTACCCCGTGCACAGCCACAGCTCACCCCCGGGCCTAGCGCACACAGCCCCACTCCTCCGCTCGCCACCAAAATATCACGGGACGACAGATTAAGTGCGTGTGAGTGCGGCCGTGCAGACCGCTGTGACCACCTCAACCTGTCGTCCCCTCCCGCCTCGCCCTGTCTTACCCTTGTCGCCGCCATTATGCGTGAGGGAAGGCCATTAAGAATATTGTTAATCACGCTTGTTGGGCAGGTTTATGGCGGCCGGCGAGGAAGAGAGAGGGAAGGGGGGCCTCTCTTCTTGGCGCGGGCGAAGGAGGCGACGACACTTGAAGGAGCTACTTCGTCAGTGGTTTTGTGTCGCTCCGGGTGGTGGTGGCCGGGTGATTCAGAACGCCTCCACCTGCAGAACCAGGGAGGTGTTGGCAGGTTCTGTCACCCTCGGCACTCACGCCTCGGCTGTGTGCGTTAGGGTCTTGCCTCCTCGGATGGTGTTTGATGATTAGAGGAACAGCCAGCCTCTCTCTCCTCCCTCCCTCCCACTCTCCCTCCCTCACCGTCGCGGTGATAAATTGCCGTGGAAAAAATGAGGCGTCGATGGCGGAGGTTACCTACCGCTGAGGTGCTGGTACTATTCATCCCACTGAACACGTCGGTACGACACTTTGATATGATGATGTCGTCTTACGACCTGACCGTGAAGGGGTCAGGTCAGAGGAAAGGCCAAGGTGCTCAGAGGGTCGTGATTTAACGTCGTGGTGTAGCGGTAAGCGTTCCAGACCGTAAGGCATTCACGGGCTGTCCAGGGTCGAGGGCATAGGTTCGAATCTTGGTTACGGCAGTCTGTCCACAGTCAACCCAGCTGTTCATCCACCTCAGGGGTTGGTCGATGAAATGAGTACCTGGCTCAGGCTAGGGTCTATCTATCTATCTATCTATCTATCTATCTATATATATATATATATATATATATATATATATATATATATATGTGTGTGTGTGTGTGTGTATCGTTAATGGAATGGACATAATTATTGCTCCAGCTGCCCGTGCCGTCTCGGCTAACACACACAAAAAGAGAGATTAACTGGGGGTTAAGTAATCGAGGTAACCTGTACAAATCTGCTGGCAAACTCGACCGTTCCGGGGACATTCATGTCTCACCACCCAATGTTACGTTCTTCCCCCGTGAGCTCACACGAGGGACGCGCCTCGCACCAGTACTGGGGCGGCACACACACACACACACACACACACACACACACACACAGGTGTTGGTAGGAAGCGGTGGAAGACTCGGTGGCCAGACACAGATGCAGGGGTCTTTATCCTGACGTTACTTGTCAGCAACAGACCACAGCTACCGCCCTGGGCGGTACTTGACGCGCTGAATGGACTACGGGACATCAGCACATCATGATACCTGTGTCGGAACGTAGCATACATACATGAACAACATTGACGAATACACATATGAAAGGACAGGTATTACAGCAACATACCAACACGCATATTGTTATTCTCGGTTACTGAAATACACAATAAACCGTCCATATCCGAAACTTATATATATATATATATATATATATATATATATATATATATATATATATATATATATATATATATATATATATATATCCACTTTTCACGGAACCGCTATGCGTCATGACCCTAAATAGCCTGTAATTATGTGTGTGTTTGTGTGTGTGTGTGTGTGTGTGTGTGCGCGCGCGCTTCAACTGATCGCCAGCCGGACACATAACTCCAGGGCAAGTCACCGGTAATAGCACAAAATGAGCCAATCAGATCTCAGCAGCCCCGTGGCTAATGGCCAATCTGATCTTCGTGATTTTGCGGTTAATGGAGGAATTACGAGCCATCTGCTGATCTGGTTCTGTCCAGTGACTCGTGTGTAGACGAGGGACGTGCGTGTCTTCGTACCACAGGGACTCTGGGACCAGGACCCTCAAGATTAAGGGACGAGATCGTAAAGACAATATTGCCAGTACCTGAGGTTCTGGAAGGAGTGGAAGTCCAGGACCTGAAGATGAAGGGGACCAAGGCCTGAAAATATATGGCCAGGACCTAAACCATTGAAAACAGGGAAACAGGACCTGAAGATTAGGCGAACTAGGACCTGAAACTATAGGATGGTCAGGACCTGAAGACCATGGAATCAGGGCCTGGAAAGTAAGGTAGCCGGAACCAGAAGCCCTGGAAGTCCGAGAGTTGAAGACCAGTACAGGACCCAGGGTCTGAAAATTAAGGGAACCCGTATACTTGGGAATTAGGGTAACCAGGCCCTAGAAGCCCCCCGTAGGACCAGGACCTAAGAACCACACTATGGTGGTATCAGGGACCTGAGGGCTTGCTTGTTCGGCCTATGACTCAATTTCTCACTGGCCTCTGCGGGATGCCACCTCCTCATCGCGAGATCTGATTGTGCGTCGTTGTTCATATTGAGCCAAAAGGAGTAAAAACAAAAAAGATAGATAAGACCTTTGCGGTGATCTGGCGGATCAGGTCAAGACGCCTCCTATTCTTCCACCAGATGTCCTCTTGTGAAATATTACCCCATCGAGATCTAATCTCCAGCAATACCTGGTGATGTACGTCGATATCATGAAAGAGA
>NC_092232.1:19954027-20004027 GCF_036320965.1 Panulirus ornatus
CGGAGGCGGAGACGACAGCGGTCTCACGCGCGCGCCGCCCGGGACCCCCCCCCCCCCCCAACACCCATTCCACCCCACCCAACCCCCACCCCGATGATGGGAGCTGTGGGAAGGGGGGGGGGGAAGAAATGGTTCTCCTGGGGGAGGTGGTGGTGGATGTGGGTCCTACGGGTCCTGAAAACTAGACATCAGGACCTGTGTGTTCGATAGAAGATGTCCTTATCTACTGCAGGTAGAGGTGTCCTCGTCTACGAACGTGGGTCCTCGACCTGACGAAGGAGGTTCCTCCTACCTGTCAGGAATATACGTCCTTCCTCAAGGGATAAGAGTGGTCCTGAGGAGCTCCCACCTGTCGGAGGCACGGGTGTTTCCTGACGAGGACAGGCGTCCCTCCCACTCAGCCAAGTGTAGATTTTGGCTCGTCAGGGGTTCGAGCCTCACTCAGCAAACCTGACCGGGAGTCGGGGTCTTACTTACCCGTGGAAGCTCCGACATACCCATAGACGCCCCTATATATGCTGGAGAGCCTCCCGTGTGCTGGAGGAAGCTTTCACCTACAGAGAGAGAGAGTCTCCTACATGCAAGGGATGCTCCTCTTACGCAGGGGTATAAGCTCCTGATTGTAGGATGAAGTTCCTACATGTCAGGAGAGAGAGAGAGAGTCTCTTACCGGCCGGGCAGGCCCCTGGGTGATGGAGAGATGCCTGAATTATATCATGAAATGTTTCTGAATGGATGACAATGACTTACTGATACGGGTTCCAAGATTGCAACAACAAATGGCCTTAAATATCTACAAGCTCTTACTCGTCTCTGATTTTACTCACACTATCTACTCTATTCAAGTTCACACTATTCGATCTATTAAGAGGCCAAATGGTGACATTATCTTATCTTCGTACAGTGCCTATCTCATATTCAGTGTTTCATCGCTTCAGGCTGTGCTTCAGTATGCTAAATTTTTTTATACTAAATTTTGTGCAATTTCATTTCTAGGTTTTTGTTTCCTACTTTAGCGAGGTAGCGCCAGGAAAAGGCGAAGAACGGCGACTTTTTCCCACCTCCGCTCTCTAGTTATGTATAAAGTACCGATGCCAAAGCATTCCATCCACAGCCAGATCCCTCATACCTTTCCGTGGTTTCCCCTGACCATTTCCTATGTCGTGGTTCAGCTTAATAGAAGCACGTCAACCCCAGTATACCATGTCGCTTCAATGCTCTGTATCCCATGCACGCATCTCACCCTCTTGCATGTTCAGACCCCGATGACTATGAGCATCTTTTACTCCATTTTTCCATTTTCTCAGCCTTCCTCTTCCTTTTGCTCCCTTCACTTCTGACACGTGTATCAAGAGCTCTTAGCGAGTTTCTCTTCACTCATCCTCTCCATATATTCAAACCATCTCAGTACAACTTAATCATCTCTTTCCTTTGTACTCCGCTTACTTTCACACCTCTCTCTTACGCTGTGACTCTATCAGCTCTACCCATACCATATTTCATCCTCAAGCAAAACATTTCCATTTTCAACACTACCACCCACTACCTTTCTTTTGCATATAAGGCCCAAAACTTGCGCCCCTACACCACACTCGGGACTACTATACCATCAAGCTTACCTACCTTCGCCTCCACAGAGGTTGACCTCTCCTGTCACAAACTCCTAGTGAAACCAGGGTTTTCGCCCCCACACCCACCCTATGGCTCGCTTCAGCTACCATGGTTCCATTCATTGCTATTTCCACTCTCAAGTATCTAACCCGCTCCACCTCCTCGAGGTTCTACCCTTACAGACGAACACTCAAACCGACCTGTCTAGCCCCCTTCTAAATCTCACCATCTTGTATTTACATCATCTCTTAACTTCCTCCTTTCACTCAGTTTCCCAAACTCGGAAACCGGCTTCGGCCGTTTGTTACGCATCTCTGCGACCAGAGGTCCAGAACCATGTCACCTGCAGACTGCATATTAATCACCTCCCAGGCTCCGATCCCTCATCCTCTGCATACTGGAAACCTCTTCGTACCCCCGATCCAGACATACCCATCTTTGCCTACGAGACACACTGACCTCTACTTCCACACACTCCTTGCTTCACACAGGATCTGAGCCCCTCCTCACCCAGCCTGTGACTCACTTCAGCCCCTATAGTTCCATCCACCACCACGACCATTCCCAGGTACCCAAAGCACTCCGCATCACTCTAGGCTCTCCCACAGAAGCAGAGGTGACTATGGACCATCAAGTAGACACCATAAACACACACACACACACACACACACACACACACACACACACACACACACACACACACACACACACACACACACATGCACACACACACACGCTACTCGTCCAGGCCAGCACCTTAGATAAACACAGCCGTTCACCGTAACAACTCCAGCGTCAACATCAGGAGGCCCAGGAGAGGCTGGACGCAGAGGTAATGGGTGTGAGTAACGGGCGCGTGTGAGACGAAGAGGCACCACCCATAACTTAATGGTGAGGACGAGAGACCCGACACCCAAACGTTGTCCAGCCATCCATTCATCCCCCCCTTAGTCCAACCCCCTCAAGACCTCCACCTCACCCTGCCACCCTCCCCGACACCCAGTACCTTCTCTGGCTTTCTCCTGCTGTATAGTGTCTCCTTCTGCGTAGGTTAGCGATGTAGGGACCCGAATGCTACCGTCCTCCAGCTGATAACTTCGTCAAAGAACATCAAGGTTTTGTCGTCTGTCCTTCCCATGTTAGTCACTATTCCACACACACACTTTCCTTCTTTTCCTCCCATTTCCCTTCCCTCCAGCTAAAAACCTTCCACCATCCCCTACCTCTCCCAGCACCAGCCTCTCCCAACGCAACCTTTACCCAGTGCCACCTTCCTTCTCCCAGCACCTCCATCTCCCAGCACCTACCTCTCCCAGCACATTTTTCTCTCGGCACCACCCCTCACCCAGCATCTCTCTCTCTCTCTCTCTCTCTCTCTCTCTCTCTCTCTCTCTCTCTCTCTCTCTCTCTCTCTCTCTCTCTCTCTCTCTTCCCCAGCACCCGCCCCCCCCAACACCCAGCACTAACCCCTTCCTCAGACAGAGAGGCCTGTCACGACCCTAATTATAATAATTACTATGTCACTGTCTTCCTTCCTCGGGAATACAAACGAAGCTGAAGACATCTTGATTTTGGCTACTTTTTTAAGGTACTTTTTTCGTGTTTTTTTTTTTCTTTTTACACTTAGAGGATTATGAAAGTGTAGATGTTTGTGAGTTTTTGCTTATTTCATTGGTATTGTAAGCACGATTTCACCCGTATGCCTGAGCATATATGAGTGTTTGTACTTTAGAATTGATGTGTGTGTGTGTGTGTGTGTGTGTGTGTGATTGAGTCTGAGTGGTGTAACGGAACTCCGCCTGCATGAGGTTACACCACGATTGACGTGTGTGTAGGGGGTGGGGGATGACACCTTTGGTTAGGCTATATCAGTGGGAACAGAAGGCCCTGGACGTACGTCCTGGGTAACATCTGGAAACCACTTTAGAAGTGTGTTCTCGGGTGACTGTAAGTAGAATAGACACAACCTAATCATTTATGATAGTCCTCGTATTCAAGTATCCATACGTGCATAAATACATATCTTTATGTATCTGTACGAATATAGCGCAGTAAGCGCTTACTTTCGTAGAACACATAATGCCTTCCAACAGCTAGGATTCGAACCTATACCACTGTATAGGAGCTGGATAGCCTCCATAGCCTAGTGTATAGCGTACCCAGCTCCCACTCAAGAGGTAGAGGTTCGACTCCTTGTGTTGGAGGACATTATATATATGTAATCTATATGTATGTATTAAGGTGACATATCTAACCTCCCGGGACCTCGGTGTACAGTACACGTCTTGACTACCGTCCGTCCACAGCTCTCGTAAGTGCCTTATGGGAAGCAAAGACCCCAGGAGGCCAGACGGCCACAGACCTCCTCCTCATCCTCCTCCTCCTCCCATTCCAAGAATCCTGACTGGCCGGATAGCCACGGTCCTCCTCCTCCAGGGTGTGTGTCCTAACGCACCAGCAGGCGTCAGGTTGGCATATTACCCGGCATTTTCCTGCTGCAGAAGGTGGCGTCTGGTTGTTATATTAGATAGGTATTGCAGTCTTTGTGGCAGGCAGAATAGATGAAGTTGCATATATATATATATATATATATATATATATATATATATATATATATATATATATATATATATATATATGCATGGTCAGGCCCCGATCGCTCAAAATCTTTTTCAGTCCATTCTTCCACCTCCAATTTGGTCTCCCACTTCTTGTTCCCTCCACCTCTGACACATATATCCTCTTTGTCAATCTTTCCTCGCTCATTCTTTTCAAAAAATCCAAACTAATTTGAGCTTACTCTCTTCTGCTGTATTACCACACCTCTCTTACCATTTTATAATCAAACCACCTCACACCACATATTGTCCTCAGATATTTGATGTCCAACACATTGGCGCTTTTTCGAACATTCCCATCTATAGCCCATGCCTCAAATTCATATATATATATATATATATATATATATATATATATATATATATATATATATATATATATATATATATAATGATTATAATAATAAAAATGATAATGATAATAATAATAGTAATAATAATAATAATGATAATAATAATAATAATAAATAATAATAATAATAATAATAATAATAACAATAATAATAATCATAATAAACTTTTAGTTTGAAGTAGGTAAATCTAAATGTACTCTTGATATTACTAGATTCTTTGATGTTGTCGAAACCAATTCTAACTATTGCATCTTATCTTGCCGAGGCCACAGCTTAGTGCATTCCTTTAGCTTGACCAATTCAAACCTGTGTACAACATACCTTTAGCCTGACGAAGCTGAATACTGGCGTGTTCTCTTTAACGAAAGTAAATCTCTATGCGTTGTATATGTTTTCATTAAGCCAAATCTTATTGCGCTTTTTAGGCTTTAACGAAGCCAATTGCTAATGTATACAGTGTGTCAGATGAAGCCAGACTTTATTGCGTTTTCTTTTTCAGACCTTGTCCGGTTTTTTCCTTTTTTTTCCAGCCTGGCGAAGTCAAACTTCAATACGTGATAAAAAGCTTTTATACGTTTGTATTTGATTGCCATCTGTACATACTTCATTTGCATAAGACCAAAATAGTATAAAAGAATTCTACACATGATATATATATATTTTTTTTAAGTAATTCACTCTTGCAAAAAAGGAAATGAGTAATAACCTTACAATCTGTGACAGGGAATTGTTCGTAGTATGATAACGTAGGGTCATTACGTCTTCGTAATTATCATTAACATCAAACCCGGAGCCTTATTAACAGGCATGTGTATGTCAGTAAGATAAAGACATCTTCATTACAATATATATATATATATATATATATATATATGAACACAAAGAGCTGATATAGAAGGTTCAGAAGATGGCAACAAATCTTGTACCTGAATTAAGAGAGGTGAGTCATAGGGAAAGGCGAGAGGCCTTAGAATTGACCACCATGGAAGAGAGAAGAGTGAGGGATGGCTTGATCGCAGCGTTTAAGCTTTTGAACCACCTTAATGACGTAGATAGCGTACTGCTCTTGGAAGGACGTAAGCATGAAGCAAAACTAGAAGCCATAGCATGAAAGGATATGAACATAGGTGTTAGAAAGGATGTGAGGGAATGTTTCATAGTATGAGGGTGGTGGATCACTGGAATAAACTGACGTATGAGGTGAGTGATTGTGGACAGCATACACGAGTGTCTGATAGTTGAGGAAGTTTAAGCGATGGAGGCCCCACGAGTGTAGAACTCCCTCCACTTACAGTACAAAACAGGTAATCAAAGATAGATAATCAAACACACACACACACACACACACACACACACACACACACACACACACACACACACACACACACACACATCATATGTGCTTCCTTCTCGATATTGTGCCTCATTCCAGTAGCATGCAGTACCTGTGTGACATCATGTGTTGAACCAGTTATCTGATGACGACGTGTATTCCCAGTGGTGCGTGTCTTTCAGTGTACCTCTTCCTTATGGAAATTCATGTCTGCCTCCCCTTCTGGTAACATTTTTAGATCGATAAAACATCAGAATTTCCCCAGTAGTAACTTGTGGTGTACCGTAAGGCTCAGCAGACATATGATCGAGAACTGTGGACCTCTGTGGTGTGACAGATAGCGTTCATGACCGTGACGCATTCACGGGCCTCCCGGGGTTGAACGCGTAGGTTCGAATCCTGGTTGCGGCGGTCGGTCCTCAGTCGACCCTGCTGATCCTGCTCCCTCAGGGGGTTATTGGAATGACCTTGATTAGGGCATTCGGTTGCGGTTGCCGAGGATACAGAAATAGGATGTAGGGTATGATATCTGAAAACGATTATATAGGTACTCAAATGACTTAGATTTTGAACCTGGTGTGAAGGGTGACAAATGTAGTTTACCGTCGACAAGTGTATAAGTAACGTATACCAAACGTAAGAAACAGACGTTACGAATACACACCGTCGCTGAAGTAACCTCTTTCACACGTACAGGGAGAATCGAACCTTGGGATTATCATTAGCAATGTTTTGAAATTCTTCTAACCAAATGGGTTGACGAAGCCTTCAGTGTTCATGGTTCGTTATAAGAAAAGCTGAACGAATAAAACTTAAGTGAATGTCAAGAAACCACAGTGACGTTTTGTAGCTGACTAGACCTGACCATACCTGGTCTCCACATGACCAAAAGGGTCAAGACAGACGTGACACAGTTCAGGAAAAGAGTAACTAAGACACAAGCCTGTGAAGGAAAGGCCACGGGAACTCTGGCTCTTCTCTGCAGAAGGGAAGGTGGTTTTTCGTAGGGGGTTTTAATTGAAGTTATCGAGATACCTGAAGAGAAGCAAAATTCCAGCACATCGATCTGGAAAATCAATTCGAAGTATGGAAGGATCCTGCAACTAGCAAGAACGGGGTGAAGCAGAGAAGGAAGGGGTTTCACAGCGATACCGGGAAATATTTCTTTTACATACAGATGGAATAAAAACTGGAGTAAACTACCGTCTCCTGTTATGAATACAAGAGCAAGTAATTCATTTAGGAAGAGGTTAGATATTCATATCCAGTCGCTTGCTCACCGTTACGTATGTAGGGACAAAGAAAGATCCGTGTCTTCCGCTGGTATCCTTATTACAGGCCATTAGGTCATCTGTTACCTTATGTACTCTCAAATCCTCTATGGACATTATGTATGTGTATCTCCAATGTCATATATTTCCTTCCGGTTGCATGTGTGTCTTCTAGACCGTGTGTCCTTTCTACGTGTCTGCGTGTGTGTTTTTTCAGTACACATTCCTCTTCAAGTTGCATCATGATCACTCGTCAAACCATAGGTGTATCTTCCTCGTCAATAACACCCATAGGTTATCTACGAGCTCCTGTGTTCTCCTTATTAATGTTGACGTCGTCTGGGATCTATAATGGATGATGCGCAGACTTCCTGCCATTCACTTAACACATCCAGCTAAGAATCGCATTTTACTCGAATCCCCCAGCAATCCTAGGCTGCCAGCCATTACCTGTAATTAACTCAAGGTAACAAGACCCATGTGGCTGACCGCTCCGAGTTCGCAGGCGACGCCACTCAGGACCCGAGATAGAGAGGGTCTCTCTCTGGAAGGAAGGTCTCTGTAGACCCAGAGGGCCACATGTGCCCCACCTGGTCTCCAGCACAGCCCACAGGCTTTTGTTATGGAAACTAAGGCAAACAATTTTCGTTCTGGTAACTATAGGATCCGACAAGGAAGTGACAAATGATCACTTAATTGTAGTGTGGGGTCGCAGACGATACTACCTAACCAGGGTCCTGAACCCTGGAGATGTATGGCATTCCCATGGCTTTCGCTCATGCGCAGTGTCTCGTCTCTCCCTTTACGTCGAATGCCTCCCGCGTATCCAAGACTCCAGTACCCAAAGGTTTACAGTTAGCAAGATCTTTGTCCGTGTGGTGGAAAGTATATATATATATATCTTCCCGATACTCGGACAAGAATAAGACCATGTAGGATTCCAGAGAGTCTGACACCAGCTCAAGCAATCTGGATCAGCTGAGGAGTCCTGTGGAGGAGCGAAATAGATGTCGCGTGTGTGGTGTCCCGGCCACATCCTGCTTAGGACTCTATTTCAAGGGAGGAGGCCCTGGACACGGCAGTGGGTGGTATTGGGAGAGGGGGATATGTGTGTGTGTGTGTGTGTGTGTGACCTTCGAACTTCTTGAAAATGCAGGATCTGGAGGAGCTCAAAGACGGGAGGGGGGAGGGGGTACGAAAAGGAGGAGGGGACGGACCTTCCGGGTCTGGTGCTGGTCTTTGAGTGACGGGGGTCAGCTGGGTGGGTGGTGGGTGAAGACGTGGTGTGATCGGGTGTCGCTGCGGAACTACCGGCCGTGTAACCTGGGCGACTGACTGACTGACTGGCTGGTCGTCACTAGGGCGACAGACGGTCACGGGAGGAGAGAAGATCGTGGCGATAGAAGACACATTTGGGAGCCGTTTGGTGAGGAGAGGTAAAGCGAGTTGCTGCCGCTGGTGACGAGCCTGTGAGTAGAAGTAGTGGGGTTGCTTTGGGGTAGTGGGGGACTTAATGAATGTGATTGGTAGTGACTGAAAGTGATTGGGGAAGAAAGGTGGTACTTAAGAACGATTAGCGGGGGATGAAAGATACATTGCGGTAATAATAACGGAAGACGATTGGCAGCTCAGGATGACATATAGATGGTGATAACATAAGATGATCGACGGTAACTGGTATTGGACACACGTGAATGTGACTGACTGTGGCTGATCGGTAAACACTTACTTGTAACTGGGGCTAACTAGAGGTGACTGTGGTGGCATCGGAGGCAATTAGTCGTGAGTGACAAGAGGCAGCTGGCTTATTTCTTTTCAAGCTAGTTGCACTTGGACGGGCCGCTAGCAGCTGAAGACGACCGGGACAACCCAGGGTGACTGTGGCGTAACATGGGTGATTGAGGCTGGGCGGGAAGATGAATGTGGACACTCCATGAGGCTCGTATGACACCCTCAATAGCACAGTAGGGAAGGGAGGAGGGAGGGAGGGGACAGGGAAGGGAAATACGCAGCGACAGATGTTCCTCCACTCACTGTTATACCTCATATGTTCAGTGTTCATATTTGGTGTCTTAAGTGTTATTGCGTATGATCTCATCACGTACTGTCCTTCAGGGCTCTCTCTCTCTCTCTCTCTCTCTCTCTCTCTCTCTCTCTCTCTCTCTCTCTCTCTCTCTCTCTCTCTCTCTCTCTCTCTCTCTCACCCCCCAAGGCAACAGGAGGAGCAGCAGCAGCAGGAGGTTTTCGACGCGCAGAGGTATTGCAATTTTCACTCCGGCTGAAGAGCATTATAGATGTATATATATATATATATATATATATATATATATATATATATATATATATATATATATATATATATATATATGTATGGTACCAGGGTCATAATTAGCCGACTTGATTACCTGAGCATCCATCGTTAACCGGACCCTCCACCACACTCCCCTCTGCACCAGTGCAGATAAATAATCTCTTGTTCCACTCGCCACTCCACACCGCTAACAAGGGAAAGCCACGCGCCAATTAGACCGCTGAGGAGGGGGGTTGATGGGGGTCAGCTAACAATTAAAGGTACATCCTAGTTTGGTCATATTGTACTGCAGGCACCTCGCCGTGCTCTGTGGCGGGGGATGGAGGCGCCCCCCGTTTTCTAAGGAGTGAGATTAGATTTTGTTTTCTTTTTTTTTTGAAATTTTGTAATGGATTTTCTATATTGATACAATGAATTATAGGACCAACAAGACGGAGGATTCATATCTTGATGTAAGATGGATACATACACATCATCTAGAATATTTTGTTATGTTAGAGAGGTAATTGTTTTTCTTTTTCCAGTAGTGGTAAACAGTGAGTCGTTTCGAAGTCATAATGATGCGATGGTGTTTGGGAACGAAACTCAAAGAGTTTCATTTAAGCGCAAGAATGTTTAGTAGGTGCAAAAAAAAAATCCATCTTGCAATAATTGCATTCTTAAAAAAACAAACAAAAAAAAACATCGTATTTCTCATCTCTTCAGTTTGAAACTATGACGAACTGTATGGGTTCTGGTATGTCATACTTTAGCTACTGATCTCCATCAGATCCATTAGTAGTATGCGTAAGGACAACAGTACTTCTGTATATTAGAAAATTTCCCCGAGTAGAAACTTGCGTAACGGCGAGAGAGACGTGATATCCAGGTGGAGCTGTATTAAGTTGCCAGGTGCCGCCACCCTCCGCACCATAGCCCTGCCCTCCCGCACGTTTTTCGGGAAGAATGTAAACATGGCAAGTTACTGCTTGGACGACGGTGGGACGATATGGAGGAGGGGGGGTGATGTGGGGAGAGGGAAGGGGGTGGGAATAAAGAGAGAAGGGAGTTAGTGAGAGGGGGGGCAATGGGAGGGGGGAACGAGGCAGGAGAGAGAGAGAGAGAGAGAGAGAGAGAGAGAGAGAGAGAGAGAGAGAGAGAGAGAGAGTAAAGAAAATGGTCAGTTTGTATTGTTCCGGTTTTCCTAGATACTTACACACACACACACACACACACACACACACACACACACACTACTGTATTAATGCAGCTATTCATCCCTCAAAGCTCAGTCAAGTTCTTAATGTGTAAATCATACCATTTTACGCTGTAAACATCTCAGTATATCTGTCACCCTGGCTGTCTAAATGTACCTCACTCACTCGTATATTTATCCACAGTCTGGGAATGTCCAGCTCATCTTAATTTTAAGCTCTCGTATGATTAGTTATCTAGTAAGTATTACGACCTCTGTAATATCAGTATTTTCAGCGGAATGGTTGTCTGAATCCAATGAACCTTTTTTCATTCATTTATTCATTCATTTATTTATTTATTCATTCATTCATTCATTCATTCGTTTATTTACTCGTATATTCACACACGCACAAGTCGCTGTGAACACGGCCGACTTCACGCTAGGTCGCCCCGTCTGGTGAGTGAACACGTCAGGTGCCCGAGGGGCGTCGTCAGCAGACAACGCAACACAAAGCGAATCAAGAGATATTGTGTGATCTGTACTGAGCATCTATGTCCTTGAGACTTGGTGTACGTAACTGGGGACAGTACCAGCATTAGTGGTCATTGCCACTAATTAATCACCGAACTACACTCACAAGATACTTTCCCTAATGATGGTAGGTGGCTAATCGTGCAGTTCTACTGGTGGGGTATGGAATAACGCCAAAGGTCGCGGGAGGAGTTTGGGTCAAGCACGGGAGTTTGTGACGCGTGTGAGTGCTGCGTCTGAATCAGGGTCTGGAAGGTGGATAGATTTGATCCTTCATCCTTGACCCTTGAGTACCATGTTACGGCCCTTGAGCACGACGGTATGGTCCTTGAGCACGATGGTGTGGCCCTTGAGCACGACGGTACGGCTCTTGAGCACGACGGTGCGGTCCTTGAGCACGATGGTGTGGCCCTTGAGCACGATGGTGCGGCCCTTGAGCACGACGGTACGGCTCTTGAGCACGACGGTGCGGCCCTTGAGCACGATGGTGCGGCCCTCGAGCACTATGGTGCGGCCCTCGAGCACTGAGGTGCGGCCCTTGAGCACGACGGTGCGGTCCTTGAGCACGATGGTGCGGCCCTCGAGCACTATGGTGCGGCCCTCGAGCACTGAGGTGCGGCCCTTGAGCACGACAGTACGATCCCTTGGATATGGCGACCTGGCCTCTGAAATGTGACCTTTAAGCTTAAGGGTCAGGCCAAAGTCCCGCACATCATACCCAGACGTCGTAACTTTACGTCTCGTGGTCGCCCAGTCCTGGAAGACGGTCTGAACACAAGCCTGAGTTATATATTCTGATTCACTGTGCTATACCATGCTATGTTCTGTGCTATGCTATGCTATGTTATGCTATACTATGTCAAGTTTGTCGTCCAATCCTGGAAGAAGGTCTGAACACGACAGGTATATACTCTGATTTGCTATACTATACCATGCTAAGTTCTGTGCTATGCTATGCTATGCTATGTCAAGTTTATGATAAGTAGGTGTGACTAATAGTCTTGTGTTGTTTTCATTCACTTTGTGATTTATGATTTTCATTATGTTTTCCATCTCACATATTACGTCGCTCTAAAACATTGAAGATTTACTTTTTACATGACGAGATACGATGTTTTTTGTCGTTGTCAAAACTCCAGTAACCACCTCAAGTGATCATGATTTTGAGTGTGTGTGTGTGTGTGTGTGTGTGTGTGTGTGTGTGTGTGTGTAGTGTGTGTGTGTGTGTGTGTGTGTGTGTGTTATTACTATTTGTCTGTTACAGGGAGAGAGTTTTTTGCACCCGTGTTGCCCCGTCTAATACCCTGTATATATATATTGTCATATCTTTATTCCAACACACACACACACACACACACACACACACACACACACACACACACACACACACACACACACACTCACAACACCAGGGACCCGTTTCTACACCAGTCCAAAGGGGAGGATGCCAACGCTCAGGATTCGAACCCATCCAATTCTGATCCAGGGCTTGCCCGTGCTGACTCAGGGTCAGTAACGCTAACCATGGAGACAGTCATTGAGTCATTTACACTCATGTCATGACGTAATCACATGATCACCTCTTCCCCGCCAACTACAACATTATCCCAGAAACAGTTACGTCAACTGACATAAGACACACAAAACTAGGCGTTACCGGGCTCTGCCTGGGTTTGGTTAAGCCGGGGGGGAAATTTCTCGCTCTCGAGGAAATGATAATCCTTTCCCTGCTGATGGCTGTAGCGCAGCCTTGGAGCCACGCACAAGGATTCCTGGGGATATATGATTTACACAGATTTACATCGATTTACACCGGTACGACCGTGTTTACAATAACTTTACCATCTGGACTGAACTTAACATAGCGTAATATATCTGAGCATGCCGCCCCACCCAACCCAGCCCCAGCCGCCCCCGATGGGCGAGCCGTGCTATAAAACCGACCTGGTTCAGCAGGTGACCTTTCGCCTTATCTCCTTAATGCAGTCAGGGCAGCCGATATCGCGGGTTAACACGGCCATTGGAGATAACGTTTCGTGTAGCCATGTCTGGCGTCCCTGGCCGCCACCACCAGCAGGAGGAACCTCACAGGCGGCGCGTCCAACAAACGCCCAAGAAACGTTGGGGTTGAGTTACGTTTTCTGTTTCTCAAAAAAGAGAAAATGAGATACACCGACTCTCGTAATGGTGGCGGATGAGAATGAGAACAATGAAGTTTGGTAAGTGAATACATGCTAAGTGCTTTTGTCTCTTGAGGAATATAAGACGTTATATTGGGATATTTATCTGACTTTTTGTATCTTGAAGAATATAAGACGTTATATTGGGATATATATATACAGTGAAAGGGGTACTCCTACTACTGCTACTACTACTATTATCATTACTGTTACTATTACTGCTACTAATACTACTACTGCTACTACTGCTACTACTGCTACTGTGTCTGCTACTACTACCACAACTTCTACAGGAACCTAGTACAGGTATAATGATATGATAATCAGGTGCTGGAGATGGTGATGATGGTGATGATGATGATGATGATGATGACCTAGTGGGACACCATGTTAGAGATAGTGAAGACCAGAAGCCAGCATTGATAATGATATGATGAGACGATAGAACCACGCGACGATATGGTTAGGTCGACTGCAATAACCATGACGACAATGAGGTGATTGTGATGATGAGGATGGTGAAGACTGCGTTATGGTGAATGGTGAGGGGAGTGATGGTGTGTGGTGAGGGTAGTGATGGTGCATGGTGAGGAGAGTGATGGTGTATGGTGAGGAGAGTGATGGTGTGTGGTGAGAGGGAGTGATGGTGTATGGTGAGGGGGAGTGATGGTGTGTGGTGAGGGGAGTGATGGTGTGTGGTGAGGGGAGTGATGGTGTGTGGTGAGGAGAATGATGGTGTGTGGTGAGGGGGAGTGATGGTGTGTGGTGAGGGGGAGTGATGGCGTGTGGTGAGGGGGAGTGATGGTGTGTGGTGAGGAGAATGATGGTGTGTGGTGAGGGGGAGTGATGGTGTATGGTGAGGGGGAGTGATGGTGTATGGTGAAGGGAGTGATGGTGTGTGGTGAGGGGGAGTGATGGTGTTTGGTGAGGGGAGTGATGGTGTGTGGTGAGGGGGGAGTGATGGTGTATGGTGAGGGGAGTGATGGTGTGTGGTGAGGGGGAGTGATGGTGTGTGGTGAGGGGGAGTGATGGTGTGTGGTGAGGAGAATGATGGTGTGTGGTGAGGGGGAGTGATGGTGTATGGTGAGGGGGAGTGATGGTGTATGGTGAAGGGAGTGATGGTGTGTGGTGAGGGGGAGTGATGGTGTGTGGTGAGGGGGAGTGATGGTGTATGGTGATAGCGGTTATCATGGCTATGACATCAGCGGTATACAGTGAGGGAGGCGGGAGTCTGCGGGTAATGCTACAGGCGTTTGAGTCGTGCCTGACATACTCCTTCCTTCTAATTAGCGAATTGCTGCGCTGCAGACAGACGTCTGGTGTGGTTCGTCATGTACGCAGGCTCCGTAGCGGACGAGGGACGACCATTAGTTACCTCGTTACTGCCGTACACACACACACACACACACACACACACACACACACACACACACACACACACACACACACCGTCCCGAGGGAAAAAAGAGTCAGAGAGATAAACCCGAATCGATTACCACGTCTCTCCTTCTGAATGAGATATTTCCAGAAATACCTTCAAGTCTCGCCAGGTTGGGCAAAATTAGTTTTAGTTTTATAGGAAGCCATCATGATCTTCTTCTTCTCATCCTCCTCCTCCTCCTCCTCCTCCTTCTTCTTCTTCTTCTTCTTCTTCTTCTTCTTCTTCTTCTTCTTCTTCTTCTTCCCTTATTCCTCCCATTCTTCCTCTTTTCCTTCATCCTGAGTGAAAACTTACAATAAGACTGAACATATTCGCCATCGTCACGTCGGTGTACACGCACGACACGCGTGTCCTGTGTATCACTAATGTCACGTTGATCTTCCTTTAAGGTAGGATCCAGGAGCGTCGGGGGTCTCCTGGGGGGGCGCAGAGGCCGTGATAAGGGTGGCACCCACAGCGATAACGAGGTAGTAAAGGGACCAGCATTAACCCCTCTAAAAGATAACGCACTGATAACGAGTGAGGATAACGCATACTGATAACGAGTGAGGATAACGCATACTGATAACGAGTGAGGATAACGCATACTGATAACGAGTGAGGGTAACGCACACTGATAACGAGTGAGGGTAACGCATACTGATAACGAGTGAGGATAACGCATACTGAAAACGAGTGAGGATAACGCATACTGATAACGAGTGAGGATAACGCACACTGATAACGAGTGAGGGTAACGCATACTGATAACGAGTGAGGGTAACGCATACTGATAACGAGTGAGGGTAACGCATACTGATAACGAGTGAGGGTAATGGTTTGAAGACCCGGCGGGGCAACGTGGGTGGCGCGCGACGGCGATAACACCACCGCCGTTGACCCCCGCAGGTAGGGGGCGTCGACGCTCGGTAGCGGCGGAAGGGGCCACAACCCCAGGAGCCGAGCCAGGTGGGCGCGGTGGTGGGTAGCTTGGGAGGGGTGGTGGTGGGTCGGGTGGTGAACGGGTGCGAGTTGTAAAGTGGTCAGCGTTTACAGCCCCGGCGACCGAGAAGCTGAGACGCAGGTAAGTGACGCCGGCGTGAGAACCTCCGGCAGTAGGTAATGTGCCGCCCGCGCTCTTAAGGACCCGTGGGAAAGTAGGTACGAGGGTAATGGTTCCTCCTCCTCCCAGACACCCAACCCTCCTCCTCCTCCCCTCACACTCAGCCCTCTTCCTCCTCCTCCTCCAAACACTCAACCCTCTTCCTCCTCCTCCTCCTCCACTTTCCTGTCGTACGTAGTACGTCTCTCTCCCCTCCATCAAGCTCCCTCCTCCTCCTCCTCCTCCAAACTCAGAGATATCACAACCATCATTATTACCGAGGTTGTAGCTGTCTTTATGGCCATCATTATGTCGCTCTTGCATCATCACGGTGACACTATCTTCATCAGCGTCGCCCGTGCCATCTTCATCACCGTGGTTGCCAGCGCGTATCGTAAAGTCGCGAGCCACGAGAGCAGGTGGTGCGCCTCCCCCTCACACATCCCCCGCCTCACTCTTCACCCCGCCTCAGGGTTCGTGTGATGATGACCGTATGATGATACTCCCTCCTCCCTCCCTCACACATCACATGACGTCAACCAGTCAGTTGTGTCTGTAGATCCAGATGGCAGGATGATGAGGGCGAAGGCGTTCTCAGTCAAGTTTACCCAAGACAGAATTAGGTTCTCATGTTAATGCTTCCTGACGTGCACGTGATTCAGGTTTGGTGCAGTCTCTGTGTACTTTTGTTTACGACACGTTACGGTATTTATTCATGACAGGAATTGCCTCTTTGAGTCTCCGGCATGAAGAATTCTGACATAAACTTCACCTTGTTTCCTGTCGCAATACGGAGGAGAAATTCGGATGCAAAAAAAAAGGTCAAAATATTGGCAGTAGATCACACCTCATCAAAAGCTCGAGTGCCGAAAATTTTCTCTTTGAGAACAAGTTATGTGTTGCACTAAACTGTTAATGTCTGCCTCCGTTCCTTTATCTCCCTGAAAGTGGATCTCCTTAAAGCCGAAGATATAACTTCAACTCTGACACATTAACTTAATTTGTTCGTGTGTGTGTGTGTGTGTGTGTGTGTGTGTGTGTGTGTGTGTGTGTGTGTGTGAGGACTCTTTAATTTGTTTCCTGTCTAAGGTTCTTCATCTTCAGTCTCTAGTTTATGTTTATTATGATGACATACTTATATATACGAACAAAGTGCATAGGAACGCGCACCTTCATATATATATATATATATATATATATATATATATATATATATATATATATATATATATATATATATATGTGTGTGTGTGTGTGTGTGTGTGTGTGTGTGTGTGTGTGTGTGTTACACGGCACATATGTCTGGTTCAGTACCTGTATACGAGGTCATTGTTATCTCTGGTACTTTACCATTGTCAATACATGACAGCAGACGTGAGCATCGCAAGATGATCGTGCATGTCGCATGATTCACTCTGGTTCACGTCTCCGACTCCATGGAACGAATCTTTTAGTTTACTGTCTTCTTTATGAGTTCTACTACTGGCTGACTTATGGACATCCATGTGTAGTTAGCGTCAAATGAGAGTATCAGGGATTAGGGAAGATAAGTACTCAAGTGTACACACACACACACACACACACACATACACGTGCAGTGTACAGCAAAATACAGGATCTCGTCAACCGTAAAGGAGCAGAGAGACCAACCGCTGTCCAGCGGTCACCTGTAATGGCATCTGCACGGAGCGGTCGAGGCCAGAGACCCACTGTGCGACCGTCGAGGGGGTTTTTATGTCCCGTGCAGTAAGTGGTTTTACACGTTAAACACCAGAACACACAGTAGAGTAAGGCTACTCATATACCTACCGTCATGATTAGGACGGACGTGGATCCTCTCTGGCGGGTTCAATCAGCGGGGATATTCTGTGGCGAACCACAGACAGGGTTCTTCTACCTGCCTCCTTCAGGATGATCAGAGCCCCGTCTGTATCTCGGAGGAGGAGGAGGAGACCTTACTCTCTCGTAATTATATCTCTGAAACAGTGTGTGTCACCGCTTCGATAAGTATTACGGTTCGTCCTCAAGAACTTCGACTGGAACTTGAGACATCTGGTGGTAGGTTCCTCCCTAGTGGTGTCCCGTGGTTGAAGGTGTTCCCTGGTGTTGGCGTCAACGGGTGGAGTGGTGGTGGTGGTGGTGGACGACACCCTTGCCCAGCGATACCGTGGGAACCAACACCTCCGTCACCGCCCGTCATAAACCCGCCCACCACACCCTGGTGCGCACTACGGAGGGTGGGCGCCTCTGCCACACAGAGAAGAAGGTGGGCGCCTTCGACACGGTGCGTTTAGACTGGCCGACCGACCGGCCGGGCCCTGGCGGGGCGCTCTGCCACCGGCGGACAATAGAGAGATAATGGGAGTTACTTACGGCCCGCTCCTGCCTCCTCCCCTGTTTAACTTTACGCTTGTCTCGGGTTATTATTGATCCTCTTGTGTTTTAGTCATCCCCCCACCTTATCGTTTTCTGTTTAGCAATCATTATCTGTCTAGTGTGTTTTAGTTAGGATGTGAATTTAAGTGGAGACAAATTGGAGGAAGTGAAGTGCTATAGATATCTGGGAGTGGACGTGGCAGCGAACGGAACTTTAGAAGCGATATTGAGTCATAGGGTGGGGAAGAGGGAAAAGGTTCGGGAGCACCAAAGAATGTGTGGAGAGAGAGAACGTTATCTAGAAAGGCAAAAATGGGTCTGTTTGAGGGAGTAGTAGTCCCAACAATATCATATGGTTGCGAGGCACTGACTATAGATAAGGCTGTGCAGAGAAGGGTGGATGTGTCTAAAGTGAAATGTTTGAGGACAATATGTGATGTGAAGTGGATTGATCGAGTAAGTAACGAAAAAGTAAGAGAGAAGTGCATAAATAAGAGTGTGGTCAAAGGAGCAGAAGAGGGTGTGTTGAAATGGTTTGTACATATGGAGAGAATGAGTGAGGAAAGGTTGACAAAGAGGATATATGTGTCAAAAGTGGAGGGAACAAGAAGAAGCGGGATACCAAACTGGAGATGGAACGATGAAGTAAAAAAGATTTTGAATGATGGGAGCCTGAACGTGCAAGAGGGTGAAAGACGTGCATGGGATAGTAAAAGTGAAATAGAATGATGTGGTATAATGGGGTCGACATGCCGTCAGTGGACTGAGCCAGGGATTGTGAAGCGTCCCAAGTAAACCATGGAAAGGTATGTGATGCCTGGTTGTGAATAGGGACCTGTGGTTTTGGTGCATTACACATGACAGCTAGAGAATGAGTGTAAGCGGATGTGGCCTTTCTTCGTCCGTTCCTGGCGCTACCTCGCGAACAAGGGAAACGGCAGTCAAGTATATATATAATATATATATATATATATATATATATATATATATATATATATATATATATATATATATATATATATACCACGGTAATTAGGTAACTCCTCGAATAAAAACCGAGAAACATTTTGGCGTTGGCCGTGTCATAATGTGCGACACATTTCATGAGACATCTTCGAAAGCTTTGAGAGGCAGAGGCGTGAACCGCACACAGACCCGCCGGTCCTCACACAGACACAAACACGTTCATGTGTCAAGCTTATCGTCACATCTTCAGGTGTGAGGAGGTACACTTAAGCGGAAGATAAGAGGTGTAGGCGGTCCGACTTTTTAGCAGTTTAGTAACATACATGACTTAGTCTCGAGCTTTTGATGAGGTGGGATTTACCGTGCGTACACACACACACACACACACACACACACACACACACACACACACACACACACACACACACACACACATACCAACCCTTCTTAGAAGGGTTGTGTGTGCAACATCCTCTGTCAACAGTGTGATTAGTTTTACATTGGTCAAACATCAGGTCCAACAACATGAAAATAATGTTAGTTATGATCGAGAATCCATTGCACCGTCCGTCTACCTCAGAGATTTTGGTCAATAGATTGACAAATGCAGTATTAAGGTTATCACATACAGTAACCTCAGTCATGGATAGAAATACTGCTGAGTTGTCTCTTACCAAACATAGTAGAGATGTTAATGTGAACTAAAGTGTTTGTTATATAAATCAGATAAGTTTATAAGAGCAAAAATTGTAAATATGGTTACCGTAACTTAGGTTAACCTGGGTGAGTAACCTGAGAGAGGTGAGGTCGTCGAGGGTGACCTGTGCCTTAATCCCTTCACCTGAGAGAGGCGAGGTCGTCGAGGGTGACCTGTGCCTTAATCCCTTCACCAGAGAGAGGTGAGGTCGTCGAGGGTGACCTGTGCCTTAATCCCTTCACCTGAGAGAGGTGAGGTCGTCGAGGATGACCTGTGCCTTAATGCCTTCACCTGTTTCTTAATTCAATTCACCTGCCCCGCCCAGTGGCGGTTGGTATATTATATTCTGGTGCTCTCCATGTCTTCAGAGCTGACCATGTAACTATACGAAAGCGCTTGACTCCTCGTATTTTCCGTTTTCTTGTGGTTTTACCTGCATATATATATATATATATATATATATATATATATATATATATATATATATATATATATATATATATATATATATATATATATATTTGTGTGTTTGTGTTTGTGTGTGTGCACAGGAGTAAAGACATAGTACATATATCCAAGGTTTAAGAGACGGGTCAACACGAGTGTACAACTCTCTCCCCGTAACACACATATGGTGATCACATATACTTAGTCACACGCAAGCACGCAGATGATGATTTGAACTTGCCTTCCACAGTAACACTTGGGTTCCATATTAACACTTGGCTTCCACAGTAACGCTTGGCTTCCCCCAGTGTGATCAATGCTGTTCTTGTTTTGTCAATCAAAAGTATAAAACAGCAAATGTAAATAAAGGTTGTAATCATCATACACAACGCTGAGTAACTGTCCTAGTGTGCTAGTCCGCTCTCCCTTCTCCCACCCCCAACATCCCCCTTCCCACATATCCTCCCCCGAGCCTCCCGCACTACCCCTTGCTCCTGTGCCCCTCACGCTACCTTATATGCCCCTGTAATCCTCGTAGAACTCCACATGATCCTGAATTCCTCCCAGAAACTCCATGTACTCTTAAACCATTCCTGCTACCCCATATGCTCCTGTACCCCCTCCCCATTATTCTCCTGTACGCCTCTCCCCATTATGCTCCTGTACGCCTCTCCCAATTATGCTCCTGTACGCCTCTCTCCATTATGCTCCTGTACGCCTCTCCCCATTATGCTCCTGTACGCCTCTCCCCATTATGTTCCTGTACGCCCCTCCCCATTATGCTCCTGTACGCCCCTCCCCATTATGCTCCTGTACGTCTCTCCCCAGTATACTCTTGTACGCCTCTCCCCAATATACTCCTGTACCCCATCCCCATTATGCTCCTGTACCTCCTCTCCATTATGCTCCTGCACCCTTTCCCCATGATGCTCCTGTATCCCTTCCCCATTATGCTTCTGTACCCCCTCCCCGTAACGCTTCTGTACCCCCTCCCCATTATGCTCCTGTACCTCCTCCCCATTATGCTTCTGTACCCCGTCCTCATAACACTCCTGTACCCTCTCCCCATAACACTCCTGTACCCCCTCCCCATAACGCTCCTGTACTCCTTCCCGTTATGCTCCTGTAACCCCTCCCCATTATGCTCCTGTACCTCCTCCCCATTATGATCCTGTACCTCCTCCTCATTATGCTCCTCTACCTCCTCCCCATTATGTTCCTGTACGCCCCTCCCCATTATGCTCCTGTACGCCCCTCCCCATTATGCTCCTGTACGTCTCTCCCCAGTATACTCTTGTACGCCTCTCCCCAATATACTCCTGTACCCCATCCCCATTATACTCCTGTACCTCCTCTCCATTATGCTCCTGCACCCTTTCCCCATGATGCTCCTGTATCCCTTCCCCATTATGCTTCTGTACCCCCTCCCCGTAACGCTTCTGTACCCCCTCCCCATTATGCTCCTGTACCTCCTCCCCATTATGATCCTGTACCTCCTCCCCATTATGCTCCTGTACCTCCTCCCCATTATGATCCTGTACCTCCTCCCCATTATGATCCTGTACCTCCTCCCCATTAAGCTCCTGTACCTCCTCCCCATTATGACCCTCTACCTCCTCCCCATTGTGCTCCTGTACCTCCTCCCCATTATGATCCTGTACCTCCTCCCCATTATGATCCTGTACCTCCTCCCCATTATGATCCTGTACCTCCTCCCCATTATGATCCTGTACCTCCTCCCCATTATGACCCTCTACCTCCTCCCCATTGTGCTCCTGTACCTCCTCCCCATTATGCTTCTGTACCCCGTCCTCATAACACTCCTGTACCCCCTACCCATAACGCTCCTGTACTCCTTCCCCATTATGATCCTGTACCCCCTCCCCATTATGATCCTGTACCTCCTCCCCATTATGATCCTGTACCTCCTCCCCATTATGATCCTGTACCTCCTCCCCATTATGCTCCTGTACCCCCTCCCCATTATGCTCCTGTACCTCCTCCCCATTATGATCTTGTACCTCCTCCCCATTATGCTCCTGTACCTCCTACCCATTATGCTCCTGTACCTCCTCCCCATTATGCTTCTGTACCTCCTCACCATTATGCTCCTGTACCTCCTCCCCATTATGCTCCTGTACCCCTCCCCATTATCATCCTGTACCTCCTCCCCATTATGATCCTGTATCTCCTCCCGATTATGATCCTGTATCTCCTCCCCATTATGATCCTGTACCCCCTCCCCATTATGCTCCTGTACCTCCTCCCCATTATGCTCCTGTATCTCCTCCCCATTATGATCCTGTACCTCCTCCCCATTATGATCTTGTACCTCCTCCACATTATGCTCCTGTACCTCCTCCCCATTATGCTCCTGTACCTCCTCCCCATTATGCTCATGTACCTCCTCCCCATTATGACCCTCTACCTCCTCCCCATTATGCTCCTGTACCTCCTCCCCATTATGCTCCTGTATCTCCTCCCCATTATGATCCTGTACCTCCTCCCCATTATGCTCCTGTACCTCCTCCCCATTATGATCTTGTACCTCCTCCCCATTATGCTCCTGTACCTCCTCCCCATTATGCTCCTGTACCTCCTCCCCATTATGACCCTCTACCTCCTCCCCTTTATGCTCCTGTACCTCCTCCCCATTATGCTCCTGTACCCCCTCCCCATTATGACCCTCTACCTCCTCCCCATTATGCTCCTGTACCTCCTCCCCATTATGACCCTCTACCTCCTCCCCTTTATGCTCCTGTACCTCCTCCCCATTATGCTCCTGTACCCCCTCCCCATTGTGCTCCTGTACCTCCTCCCCATTATGCTCCTGTACCTCCTCCCCATTATGACCCTCTACCTCCTCCCCATTATGCTCCTGTACCTCCTCCCCATTATGACCCTCTACCTCCTCCCCTTTATGCTCCTGTACCTCCTCCCCATTATGCTCCTGTACCCCCTCCCCATTATGATCCTCTACCTCCTCCCCATTATGCTCCTGTACCTCCTCCCCATTATGACCCTCTACCTCCTCCCCTTTATGCTCCTGTACCCCCTCCCCATTATGCTCCTGTACCCCCTCCCCATTATGACCCTCTACCTCCTCCCCATTATGCTCCTGTACCTCCTCCCCATTATGACCCTCTACCTCCTCCCCTTTATGCTCCTGTACCTCCTCCCCATTATGCTCCTGTACCCCCTCCCCATTATGCTCCTGTACCTCCTCCCCATTATGCTCCTGTACCCCCTCCCCTTTATGCTCCTGTACCTCCTCCCCATTATGCTCCTGTACCCCCTCCCCATTATGCTCCTGTACCTCCTCCCCATTATGACCCTCTACCTCCTCCCCTTTATGCTCCTGTACCTCCTCCCCATTATGCTCCTGTACCCCCTCCCCATTATGCTCCTGTACCCCCTCCCCATTATGCTCCTGTACCCCCTCCCCATTATGACCCTCTACCTCCTCCCCTTTATGCTCCTGTACCTCCTCCCCATTATGACCCTCTACCTCCTCCCCATTATGCTCCTGTACCTCCTCCCCTTTATGACCCTTTACCTCCTCCCCATTATGCTCCTGTACCTCCTCCCCATTATGATCATGTACCTCCTCCCCATTATGCTCCTGTACCTCCTCTCCATTATGCTCCTGTACCTCCGCCCCATTATGATCCTGTACCCCTTCCCCATTATGCTCCCGTACCCCTTCCCCAGTATGCTCCTGTACCCCTTCCCCATAACGTTCCTGTACCCCCTCCCCATAACGTTCCTGTATCCCCTCCCGATAACACTCCTGTACCCCCCTCCCCATTATGCTCCTGCACCCCCTCCTCCACCTGGCCTCCCCCCCCCCCGCCCGCAACCCCCACCCATCACGCAGCTTCCTCCGGAACACTGGTCCGCCCAGCGGTCTGCGGTGCGTGGTCTGCGGTGGGCGGTCTGTGGTTAGTTTCACGGGTCGTTTTCTGGCCATGATGGTCATCGGTCGTAGAGGGGATGGCTGGGCTGTTCGGGGGAAGACCTTACCGGACCATGGGCCCTTTTGGGGTGGTCTATTTGGTACTGAGGTAGCCAGGTGACCACCGCCAGGGCAATCCTCGGCTCCGTGACCTGGTGATATTTGGTGAGTTTGAATGGAGAAAAACTGGAGGAAGTGAAGTGTTTTAGATATCTGGGAGTGGATCTGTCAGCGGATGGAAGCGGAAGTGGATCATAGGGTGGGGGAGGGGGCGAAAATTTTGGGAGCCTTGAAAAATGTGTGGAAGTCGAGAACACTATCTCGGAAAGCAAAAATGGGTATGTTTGAGGGAATAGTGGTTCCAACAATGTTGTATGGTTGCGAGGCGTGGGCTATGGATAGAGATGTGCGCAGGAGGATGGATGTGCTGGAAATGAGATGTTTGAGGACAATGTGTGGTGTGAGGTGGTTTGATCGAGTAAGTAACGTAAGGGTAAGAGAGATGTGTGGAAATAAAAAGAGCGTGGTTGAGAGAGCAGAAGAGGGTGTTTTGAAATGGTTTGGGCACATGGAGAGAATGAGTGAGGAGAGATTGACCAAGAGGATATATGTGTCGGAGGTGGAGGGAACAAGGAGAAGAGGGAGACCAAATTGGAGGTGGAAAGATGGAGTGAAAAAGATTTTGTGTGATCGGGGCCTGAACATGCAGGAGGGTGAAAGGAGGGCAAGAAATAGAGTGAATTGGAGTCATGTGGTATACAGGGGTTGACGTGCTGTCAGTGGATTGAAGCAAGGCATGTGAAGCGTCTGGGGTAAACCATGGAAAGCTGTGTAGGTATGTATATTTGCGTGTGTGGACGTGTGTATGTACATGTGTATGGGGGGGGGGGGGGGTTGGGCCATTTCTTTCGTCTGTTTCCTTGCGCTACCTCGCAAACGCGGGAGACGGCGACAAAGTATAAAAAAAAAAAAAAAAAAAAAAAAAAAAATATATCTTTCATACTATTCGCCATTTCCCGCATCAGCGAGGTAGCGATATATATATATATATATATATATATATATATATATATATATATATATATATATATATATATATATATATATATATATATATATATGTGTGTGTATGTATGTATGTATATATAGATTCTTTTTTCAATTGTCATATTTTAGGACATGTCTTGTTGTATATCTTCGGTGTTGCCACATGTCTTATCGAAATTCCTTATGGGTCTTAGTCGTCATGATGTAATTCAATCAATCAATCAGTCATTCAGTCAGTCAATCAATCAGTCATCCAGTCAATCAATCAATCATTCAGTCAGTCAATCAATCATTCAGTCAGTCAATGGTGTAATTTTCAAATCTCTCTATTTGGTTTGAGTGTGGTCCATGCATGGTCCTGTGACCTTATGATCCTGTTCACCTTTTTTTCTTGTCATTTTTTTAAAGTGATCGCAAATATGATCCTTGACCTTGTGTCTGGTCTTTGAGTAATCCCAGATGATATTGCCTGAGCGAACAAAATTCTTGGATTCATAGACAGGGCCTCCGAATTTACGTCCAGTTAAATCATCCTTATTCTTCGTAGTTCATTTGTTCGGCCACGTCTTGAATACTGTGTTCAGTTTTGGTCACCCGACCTGAAAAAGACAGACAGACTGGAGAGAGAGAGAGAGAGAGAGAGAGAGAGAGAGAGAGAGAGAGAGAGAGAGAGAGAGAGTACAGCGTCGAGCTGCCAAAATGATTCCCGGACTGAGAAACAAAATCCTTCGAGATCAAATGACTTGAATCTATTCACCTTTGAAAAGAGAAGGTTAAGAGGTGATCTAACACAAGTATTCACAGTGATCAAGGGCTTTGATGATCTTGATCTATCAAGTTACTTAAGACTCGATTCTTCTGATTTCTGTCGTAGTGATGGATACAGACTCGTGGGCAAACGTTTTACCCAAAGAGGCGAAGAACTTTTTCTTCAACAGGATTGTTATCATACGGAGCGATTCACCAGCACGAGTGGTTGGAAGCAGGACTATACATGAGTTTAAGAAGATTTGATAAATACTTCTCCTCAGGTCCTGTGTTGTGTGTCAAGGCTTTTGTTATGTTTCAGGGCCTCTGAGAGGAATTTTCATCATGGGTTACAAAGTGTCTTTCGGGTCCCCCTTCCCTTCTGTTTTTATCCACTACGGTTTTATGCCATGAGCTGTAAGGCCAAAAAGGGATATGGAAGATGAGAAAGGGGTGGAATTCTAGTCTTCCATACATGCAAGCAGTTCCCAGGAAATTCCCGTGCCCTCTTTTGGACCCCGGGGCCCGAGTACGTTCTGCCCCCTGCACCCTCCCTTCCAGAGGCCCTGTTGTCTTCATTGTTACATTACGTTGAGAGTTGCTTTCCTCCATAGCAGTGTGCACTGCTCTGTGCTTAGGCTTCAGCTTCGTTTCGTACTGTGTTGCGTCGTGTGGTTTTCATTGTGTTGTTTTTGCTGCTGTGTTTTGTTCTGTTATGTCATGTGTTCATGAAGGCTCTGTTGTTTTCCATGGGTACTTTGCTTTGTTCTTTGCATATTTACGTGACATGAACTATGTGTAACATGTATACATATTATCACAGTGCAGACACACCACAAAGCAACACAGGCTTCGGTGATAAGCTGGTAGCCGCGGGGAAAATGAAACACAAAGATCCGAGCGCATTTCCGTGGCAATTCATATCTTCAGGGATGTGAATTGTCACGAAAGCGCTCGGATCTCCTTTTTCCAGGGGCTCCTGCAGCTCCAAGGGCTGCGCTACGCTTGGTAGCAGGGACAGGATGGACCCTGCCGAGGCAAGACGTTTTTTGACGAGACGATTATTTTTCATTGACTGACGATGATACAGTCTTGCCAAAGGTGGCTTTTCACTTACGGTTTAACCTGAAGCAGAGTAAAGTAACACCATTGTAACATTATATATATATATATATATATATATATATATATATATATATATATATATATATATATATATATATATATATATATATATACTGCTTTATATACTATATATTCTTTATTCTGTGTTGTGTTCTGTGACTCTTGCGTTTCGTACTTTCTTTTGTGTTTTCACCGCCGATTTTTGAAATCGATCTGTGATTTTCTTATCGTTGGTTGTGTGTCGTGTGTAGGAATGTCAGATTACCTCTTTATCGATCCGTGCGATCTGGCTTGACGAAGTCAAGACGGAAGTGTCCTCATACCTGTTCCTGAGCGGTGGCCTTTGAGCGACCACGGGGGGATGGTCCCGTCACAGACCCACCCAGGGGGTCCTACCACAGGCTATCCAGAAGGCCCTCCCACACACACTGGTGGTCTACCCTGGGCCCTACGACAGGTATAGGTACGAGGTCCCTCCCGCACGCTGGTTTGGAGAGTCCTGCTACAGGATTATGGTCCAGGGAAGGGATCCTCTCCCGTCCTGCTTCAGGATGATGATGCAAGGAAGGAGATCCTCCCGCGTTTCTAGCAAGGAGAGGTCCTACTCCTCCTCCTCCTCCTCGCTCGCTGTTCTGGAGAGTCCTCCCACAGCTGGTGGTGTAGGAGGGAGGAATCCTACCGCAGCCTTGATGGAGAGGAGGAGGGGGAGGTCCTGACCCGATGGTGATGAGGGCGAGTGATTCACGAGAGGCCGTGGTGACCCCCAGCGGGCAGGTGTGGTCGGGACAGGTAGGGCGGCCGTCGTCACGCTGCCACTGATGTATATGTCGTCACAGTCGCGGTGCTGGTGGCGGCCCGGCCACGACCAGCAGCAATTACTTCGGGGACACGGCTTCGAGGTGGTGGTACACCGGATGAGCTCTAAGACACTGTGCGGGGGATGTGATGCTCTGGATATGATGTTGAGGGTGAGGATAGAGAGGTTGCGACCCATATTGTGTATAGAATAACGATTTAGGAGAATGGATCAATTTACAGATATGTATAGCCACGACCTATCAGTCATTGATGTGCGCTGCAGAAAATAATCTGATTCATTACAGAGTTTTAAAACCTATTGTAGAAATGAAGTAAACCTTAAGTCAAACAGAACAAAAGATTTATCAAGTCCCTAATGGACAAACAGAGAAGCGTATCCCATTAAAGATTCAAGAACTGATATATAAAATCCACTTTGGCTATGAAGACCAAGGATGGATGAAGGCGGCATGTATGAATATGTACATATGTATATATGTATATGTCTGTGTATGTATATGTATATATACGTTGAAATGTTTAGGTATGTATATGTGCGTGTGTGGACGTGTATGTATATACATGTGTATGTGGGTGGGTTGGGCCATTCTTTCGTCTGTTTCCTTGCGCTACCTCGCTAACGCGGGAGACGGCGACAAAGTATGATAAATGAATAAAATGAATAGATATAAATAAATATCGTAAATGAGATTGCCTTGATTAGAGCATTCAGTTGCCCGCGCTGTCTTATCTGACATATAAAAAGGTGATTACCATACATGTTTGATACCGCATCAGGTATCAAACATATGCAAAAGCGGCGTTCCTCAAGGAAGCACCTTCGCATCGCTACTATTTACAAGTTATCCTTGAGAGATGAGATATAGCAACGTCCTGAACGTGATTCATTATAAGGGAATGATTATGACAGTCTGAGGCTGAGAACTCCATATTCAGCTTCCAGTCGTCAAAGTTACAAGACTTTATTGGATGCTGGTCATCCGCCCTCCTCTTTTAGTCCTATTTCCTCCCATCCATCTTATGTCTTCGTCTTCCTTCACGTCATCCCAGCATCATTTCCCTCCGCCACCCAGCCACTGGGACCTGTCCGAGTGGCAGTAAACACTGACGAGTTGTGGGGCGCCCATAACACAGTGGTGCTAGCCGGCCGGGGGTTTACAGTGTCACACTTGGACTCGAAGAACAAGTGGCCCGGCCAGCCAGCCGGCCGGGCCAGGCGGGCCCGAGGGACGTCATGGTCTAACACTCAGGTACATTACGCCAGGGTTCCTTTCTAGGAGGCGCGAGCTTCTGATTATCTCATGATCTGAGCGGCCGGCGGCAGCTGCTGGTGGTGGGTGGTGGTGGTGGTGGTGGAGTGATGGTGGTGTGGTGGTGGTGGGTAGTGAACTTGAGTGTTGGCTCTGGTGATGGTTGCCCTTATGGTAGCCCAAGAGAGGAATGTGTGGTGGAAGTGTTTCGTTCGTAGAGACGTGTATGGACCGAGCTTATCCTGTCAGACTCATTATCTGTCTAGAATGGCATAGTTTGATCAAGAACTGTCGTGGTCTTTACCACCGTAGGACGTTCACTTAGGAAGACTGTTGCTGCCGAAATGAGAGATTTAAACTTAAGTGAACGATTATCATCTTCCTCGTTAACCACAACGCTCCAGAGAGAGTAAACACTTCTCGTCTAGAGATAATACGCGATACACAGCAACTGTGCTGACGGTCTGTTGCTGCCTGTGTCTCCGGTGGACTTTTCTTGAGTGATCCTTAGCAGAATCTTCCCTCGTCCAGGACTGTTGTGTGTGTGTGTGTGTGTGTGTGTGTGTGTGTGCTCCAGGAACGGGTCTTTTGCAGCCGTGACCGATCTTCTGTAACACTGTTACCAATGCTCCTTTGTCTACTCTGGTGAGTAACACAATCTCTCTTTCTCTCTCTCTGGTCGGCGCCACTCTCGCCCCTAGTTAGTCATCAGGGCGACTGTTAGTCTGGTCACTGTGGACTAATGAGAAAGTTTTTTGAGAGACGGTGGATGAGGAGTAACATGCCCTGACCTCCAGGGGAGACGATCGCCCCATCCACCTCCCTTTGAACCTGTGTTGCCCTCAAACACCCTTAGAACGATGTTTCCTCCGTCAGAGCCTGTGTCACCCTTATGGACCCACGGAACGATGGTTCCTCCCCGATCCTTCTGTGTGCTCTACTATCCTCTCCCCGTCGAAGAAGCAGACGGTTCCTCGACCTGCCTTACAACTAGGATCGCAGATCTTGTCCTCAAAGTTATAATCTGAGCAAAGAAAACGACACAGCTTCTGTCAAAGAATCCGGTCTCCGACACGTCACGCTTTAGGAGACTCTGTTGTACCCCGGGGGATAGAAACCCTCGTCTAAAAGGACATTCATCTCTCACAAGGGCAAGTTACTCCTGAAGGGATTGTGTACTCTGAGTAAAACGCTACAGTTTCTGAGAGACTTAACGACCCTAGAGAAAGCACGTCTTTAGAAGAGTTATATCTACGAAGAGGGTCCTTGTGAATCGCACGGGTCTGTGTTCTGATCTTGGACCGTCCAGCGGGATATATTCAAGTCTTGATGTTGGGAAAAAAACAATATAGTAATTTCATAAGTTAAGAGAAGATGAGGAATCTCGGGAGAGAGATGTATGTAAATACAGCGACAAACATCCGGTGGGAAACATGCATTAGAATACGACGCCTTCTGAACATGAAGGACGGACAGTGCGTGCGGCAGAACCCCCGTGGAAGTTACGTCAGCGTCAGGACAACACCTGGGGTCCTGGTGTTGTGGGACGCAATGCCTCAGAACCGACGACTGGGCGAGTAGTATGACCCCCTCCCCAGAGGGTCGTGAGGTGGTTGCGTCAGGTGAGGAGGTTGCTCTGTCAAAATGGAAGTCGACATTTGCATTTCTCAGCGACTCATCGGCAGGCCCGGCCCGACGGCCTAGCAACCAGTCAACGGGCTCCTCCTCTTCCTCCTCCTCCTCCTCCTCCTCCTCCTCCTCCAGCCATCCTCCTCGTGGGAAGGCGCACCTCAGCGGAGGCCCACCGTGGTACCACCGCCACCTTTGGGGGGGGGAAGGGGGGAGGGGGGGGAGGTGTCGTCGCACGACTTTTTCTTTATGTTATCACCTTTGACTCCGTAAAGGGGGGGGGAGGGAGGACAGCCGCACGTGGAAGAACAATGGCTGATTGAGCGGTATTTACCTTCCGTCCCGAGACACTACCCTCCCTCCCTCACTCCCTCCTGCCCTCCCTCACTCCCTCCCTCCTTGTCCTGACCCTCCACCCTATTTAACCACCCCTCCCTATCCTTTAGCCTCTTCCCCCCAACAGTCAGTCACTCCCCCCTTTCGACCCACCTTACCCTTCCTTCCCTTCCCCTCCAGACCCCCCTCCTCCGCCCGCGCACCCTAGACCTCCACAGTGGCTGGGATTTGTTAGGCAATTTTTTTTTTCATGTCCTCTTTTTCTTTTTTTCCCGGGTGATGGGTAGGTAGGTAGGTAGGTAGGTAGGTAGGTAGGGAGGGAGGGAGGCTTTGTGGAGCCGGCTGGGAAAAGAGAGGCTGCTGGTGTTAACGCCTCTGACCCGTCAACAGGAAACACGTATTCCATGGTTTCCCGGCTTTTATGCAGGTTTCGGCACCTGGTGACAGCCGGCCTCAGGCCACACGGGGGGAAAAAAGACAAGAAATAGAGAGAGAAAAAAGAAAGGATTTGTGTGTGTGTGTGTGCGTGTGTGTGTGTGTGTGTGTGTGTGTGTGTGTGTGTGTGTGTGTGTGTGTGTGGGATGTGACGGTTGGTATGGCTGGTCTGGAACCCTGGGAGATGCAGTGATGCTGGGACCCTGGGGGGACACCATGATGATTGGGACCCTGGGGGGGACACATCATAATGCTGGGACCCTGGGGGGACATCATGATGGTTGTGACCCTGGGGGGGACACCATGATGGTTGGGACCCTGGGGGGACATCATGATGGTTGTGACCCTGGGGGGGACACCATGATGGTTGGGACCCTGGGGGGACATCATGATGGTTGTGACCCTGGGGGGGACACCATGATGGTTGGGACCCTGGGGGGACATCATGATGGTTGTGACCCTGGGGGGGACACCATGATGGTTGGGACCTTGGGGGGGACACACCGTGATGCTGGGACCCTGGGGGGACACCATGATGGTTGGGACCCTCGGGGACACATCATGATGCTGGGACCCTGGGGGGGGGGGGACACCATGATGATTGGGACCCTGGGGGGACATCATGATGATTGGGACCCTGGGGGGACATCATGATGGTTGGGACCCGGGGGGGACACCATGATGGTTGGGACCCTCGGGGACACCAGGTGATGGTTAGAGGACCCGTCGCTAGTATTGCACCCCTACAAGGGTCGTATCATCCAGCTCAAGGGTCGTAACGTCCAGCTCAAGTGTCGTACCGTCCAGCTCAGGGGTCGTACCGTCCAGCTCAGGGGGTCGTATCGTCCAGCTCAATTGTCGTATCGTCCAGCTCAATTGTCGTATCGTCCAGCTCAAGGGTCGTAACGTCCACTTCAAGGGTCGTTAAAGAAATATGTAGCATCATGGCTTGACGACCTCCCACCTCCCTGCCCGAGCCCTGAGCCCAGCCCTCCACACGACCCACGACCTAGCTTGTCCTCCTTCATCCTCCCCTCCTCCTCCCACCTCCTCTTGTTCCTTCGGTGGATCTCCTCTTCTTCCTCTTCCTCGTTGCCTCTCTCTCTTCCTCCCTTCCTCCATGTGTTCTCCCCTCCTACCTTCTGTTTCCCTATTTGATCTTTCTCTCTTCTCCTCTTTCCACCATTTTTTTCTGATGTTTTCGTTTACAGTTTTATCACGCATTATATATCTTTCCCGTTTTCTATCCATTCCTCCTATTACTCACACACACACACACACACACACACACACACACACACACACACACATATCCATAAGGCTTACGTGGTGTAAAGTTTAGCATTACTGACCATTAAGCACTAGCGAGAGACTGTTAACGAACCGTTGTAATTTATTGTCGACGAATGTTCGTGCACCTCACTGAACTCGCACGAACAACGAAATCGTTCGCTCCTTCAGCCTGCCAATAGTATATACACCGGTGTGGAGATCATAGCAGTGAATATTCATCATTGCCACGACCGTCGTAATATTCATCATTACCACGACCGTCGTAATATTCATCATTGCCACGACCGTCGTAATATTCATCATTACCACGACCGTCGTAATATTCATCATTACCACGACCGTCGTAATATTCATCATTGCCACGAGTGTCGTAATATTCATCACCACGACCGTCGTAATATTCATCATTACCACGACCGTCGTAATATTCATCATTGCCACGAGTGTCGTAATATTCATCATCACGACCGTCGTAATATTCATCATCACCACGACCGTCGCAGATGAACGATCAATGTAACACAACCTTCTCATCTGGTTTGGCTCTCCACCTGCATCTCCTCCTCTAAGTACCACCTGCATCTCCTCCTCCTCCAAGTACCACCTGCATCCCCTCCTCCTCCAGGTACCACCTGCATCTCCTCCTCCTCCAAGTACCACCTGCATCTCCTCCTCCTCCAAGTACCACCTGCATCTCCTCCACCTCCAGGTACCGCCTGCATCTCCTCCTCCTCCTCCTCCAAATACCACTCCTCGAACACCAGCGTCACTCGTTAACAGCAATAACCATCAATTTCCACCATCGCCCAAGAAGGGAAACGAGGCTCATATTTGAATGCCAAATGTTTACAAAAAAAAAACATAAAAGAAAAAAAAGTATGGACATGTCTGGTCTACCTCCCACCAGGCCGTCCTATACCCACACCACATAAAAGTACTGTTCTAAAACCAACAGCTCACTGTTTTTTTTCCCTATCCTCCATCTCCTCCTGCTCCTGCTGCTCTCCCTGCTGCTGCTGCTGCTGCTGCTGCCTCCTCCTCCTCCTCCTCCTCCTCCTCCTCCTCCTCCTCCTCCTCCTCCTCCTCCTCCTGCTCGCCAAACAAGCGTCAGTGAGAAATTTTATATCTGATAATCACCAAAAATCCGAGATAGGTAATTGCTCAGATCGGTTTATCTCGGAGGTTTTTCTCTTCTTCCCGGCTCAGATTAATGGCTCTGGGGGGAGGAGGGGGGGGGGGGCGTTGTGTGGTGGGGGAAGAAGACAGTCGTGGTGTGGTGGGCAGCGACGCCCAGTGGGAATATGCAGGAACTTAATTTGCATGATTGTTATTGTTGATGACCGATGATGGTGGCGGAGATTTATGGCTGGTGGGGGAGATGGCAAGCAGGCTGGTGTGTGTGTGTAGCGAGTAACAGACCGACGAGCAGAGAGAGAGAGAGAGAGAGAGAGAGAGAGAGAGAGAGAGAGAGAGAGAGAGAGAGAGAGTTTACGACGAGATTGTGCCATTTTGGGCAGGACCATCGCGTACCGCTGACCCCAGGAAGAATCCGAGAGCGGTTAAGAATGGGTCTTGTGAGGTACGCGTAGTCAGGTGTCATATGTGAGATGGTGAGAGATTGTGCGTCTTCGGAAGGGGGAAGCCAACAGCTCACGTGTGGACGAGGCAGAGAGAAGAGCCAGGCGAATGGGCCAGAGGATATAAACTTAGACATCCACTGAAGTCCTGGCTCACTCAGTGCTTAGCCATCACACAGACGCTCCCGATACCCAGGCGGGCAGTGCTGAGTATATACCTCCTCCCTGGTCGATGGCTGGTTGATCGCCCACTGCCTACCTACCAGTGAGAGACTAAATCAACCTCATTTTGACCCCTGATCATACCAACCCTCACCACCGCCCCACACGTCGAGAACTAGTACACAGTGCCCCTGGGTCAGAACCAAACCCCCTAGCAGACGATTGTATAAACGAAATGCACAATCGTCTGCGTACGTAGTCGTACGTAGTCGTGCACAGTCACCACATAAAGCAGGTAGGCCTTCCCCCCCACACCTGTGTCAGAGCCTCGCCAGATGAGGTGGGTGGGAATGATGAACGGCTGCAGATCGTGGGCAGCGCTCTCTCTGTCTCACATAACCTGACGAGAACAGGTGAATGTATTGCATGGTCGAATTACAAAGTTGTACATGTTTACTATGTGTTTGTGTAAAGGAAACCTGTCAGTCACTCAGCTAGCTTTATTACTTGAAATGATTAATTTATTGTTTATATATATATATATATATATATATATATATATATATATATATATATATATATATATATATATATATATATATAGATAGATAGATAGATAGATAGATAGATTGTTAGATACACAGATAGATAGATAGATTGACAGATAGAAAGTTGGATAGTTAGATAGATAGATTAATAGATAGATTATCCCCAGGACCAATTTCTATGAAAAAGTCTTGCTACGACCAAGAATCTTTTTCCAGCGGCTCCTGTAGTTCAACGCTGCGCTCCTTCCAGTGGCAGGGTAATGTGAACCCATTTTGGAGAGAGCAGGTGTTTGACGAGACTGTACTTCCAGTGATACAGCCTCGCCAAGGGTGACTTTTCACTTTCGGTGTAAGTTCCTCAAGCAGGCTGAGTCCGGTAACACCCTTTGTGTGTGTGTGTGTGTGTGTGTGTATATATATATATATATATATATATATATATATATATATATATATATATATATATATATATGTTCATACTATTCGCCATTTCCCGTGTTAGGGAGGTAGCGTCAAGAACAGAGGACTGAGCCTTTGAGGGAATATCCTCACTCAGCCCCCTTCTCTGTTCCTTCTTTTGGAAAATTTAAAGATGAGAGGGGAGGATTTCCAGCCTCCCCGCTCCCTCCCCTTTTAGTCCATCATGTAACATGTCAGCCACCAGACCAAACTCTCCGCGGGTTCCTCTCCTCTGTACACAGATAACGTGAGACCCCAGCAACTATGGAGGCCTCCGCCTTAGCATTAGGTTGCGGAATTTACGTATCTATTTTTTCATATGAATATACGTAACACCTCTTGAATATGCCCCTCCGCTCCTGGGGGTATGGGCGCGGATGTACCCTAGTATGAGCGTATCTTGATGTGGTGTACCTTGTTGTGGGGGTACCATAGTGTGGTGTACCTTGTTGTGGAGGTACTCAATGTGTGGTGTACCTTGATGTGGGGGGTACCATAGTGTGGTGTACCTTGTTGTGGGGGGTACCATAGTGTGGTGTACCTTGTTGTGAGGGGTACCATAGTGTGGTGTACCTTGTTGTGGAGGGTACCATAGTGTGGTGTACCTTGTTGTGAGGGGTACCATAGTGTGGTGTACCTTGTTGTGGAGGTACTCAATGTGTGGTGTACCTTGATGTGGGGGATACCATAGTGTGGTGTACCTTGTTGTGGGGGTACTCAATGTGTGGTGTACCTTGATGTGGAGGGGTACCATAGTGTGGTGTACCTTGTTGTGGAGGGTACCATAGTGTGGTGTACCTTGTTGTGAGGGGTACCATAGTGTGGTGTACCTTGTTGTGGAGGGTACCATAGTGTGGTGTACCTTGTTGTGGGGGGTACCATAGTGTGGTGTACCTTGTTGTGAGGGGTACCATAGTGTGGTGTACCTTGTTGTGGGGGTACTCAATGTGTGGTGTACCTTGTTGTGGGGGGTACCATAGTGTGGTGTACCTTGTTGTGGGGGTACCATAGTGTGGTGTACCTTGTTGTGGAGGGTACCATAGTACGGTGTACCTTAATGACGTCGTTCCTTGGTGTAGGTGTTGCTGGGTGTTCCTTGATGTGGGTGTATCTGCGGTATGAGGGCAGTCACATACTGTGGCCGCATCTTGCTGTGAGTATCACAGTAAGTAATTATCTATCTATTAATCGTAGATGATAGACAGAGGAGCAGAGCAGTAGAGACGTGGACAGAGGAGCAGAGCAGTAGAGACGTGTCTACTCTACGGGATTGGATAAATATAAGTAATCATGTAGATAATAGCAAAAGCATGGTAGCAATGACCCATGTGGCCTCCGTGGTGTAGCGGTTAGCGTCGCTGACCGTGAGGATTACACACGAGCTGGCTGGGATCGAGAGCTTAGGTTGGACTCCCAGTTCCGGCAGTCGGTCCACAGTCAAACCAGCTGTTCATCTTCCTCTTAGGGAAACAGCGGCAAAGTATAATAAAAAAATTATATATATATATATATATATATATATATATATATATATATATATATATATATATATATATATATATATATATATATTCCTATAGTCCACGGGGAAAATGAAACACGATAAGTTCCCAAGTGCACTTTCGTGTAATAATCACATCATCAGGTGAGACACAAGAGAGAAATATAACAGTCAGTTGATATACATCGAAGAGACGAAGTTAGGACGTCATTTGGTAAACATGAGTTTGTCATATCAGAAGGACGAACCATAGATTAAAATTGACCCTTGTATTTAGTAGAGAAAGGAAACATTCGCAAAAAGGAAGTACGTTTATAAAAGAAATGATCAACCACCGTTATGTTCTCATCGATAATAATGATGATGATGATAATTCGTGGAGATTAATTCGTAACATGTGCATCCAAACATTGTAATTGATATACAGGTCAATCTCTCTCTCTCTCTCTCTCTCTCTCTCTCTCTCTCTCACACACACACACACACACACACACACACACACACACACACACACACACACACAGGGCGTGCGTCCACACGTGTGTTTATCAGAGCGAGTTCGGCCTTCCGAGGCGGCGGTATGGCATCAACGAATCTGACCTGACCTCTTGCTTGACCTGGCTGGTACTGGAAATCAGAGGAGACCCCTCAGGTCGTGTGATGTCATCTGGTCAGTTGTGATGTCAGTGAGGGATGTCATGTGAGGTCATTGGGGTCATGAGACGTCAAAGAGTCAAGTGAGGTCATTGGGGCACTTGAGGTCAGCCTGTCATTTAAAGTGAGCAGCTCATGTGGTGTCAGTAGGTCATGTGGTGTCAGTAGGTCAAATGGTGTCAGTAGGTCATGTGGTGTCAGTAGGCCAAATGGTGTCAGTAGGTCATGTGGTATCAGTAGGTCAAGTGGTGTCAGTAGGTCAAATGGTGTCAGTAGGTCATGTGGTATCATTAGGTCAAGTGGTGTCAGTAGGTCAAGTAGTATCAGTAGGTCATGTGGTGTCAGTAGGTCAAGTGGTGTCAGTAGGTCATGTGGTGTCAGAGGGTCATGTGGTGTCAGTAGGTCATGTGGTGCCAGTAGGTCATGTGGTGTCAGTTGGTCAAGTGCAGACTTCATGACTGTACCTGTATATATATATGGCAAGTCAGCACCTGTATATCCATAGCAGGTCAGCACCTGTATCTGCAGCAGGTCAGCACCTGTATATCTATAGCAGGTCAGCACCTGTATCTGCAACAGGTCAGCACCTGTGTATCTATAGCAGGTCAACACCTGATCTCTAGAGGGTGTCTGATCCCTTGTGTTCCTCAAGACAACGGTAACATAACACTGGGGAAGGAGAGAGAGAGAGAGAGAGAGAGAGAGAGAGAGAGAGAGAGAGAGAGAGAGAGAGAGCAGCCAGCAAAACATTAAACATGTCTTCCTACACCTCATCCCCTGAGTGAATTTGTCGTCTTGTTTCCCGCAGAGTTTTGGGGACTGAAATCAGAATCTGTGATCCTTGGCCTGTAAACCAAATGAAATAATCGGGATGCCTTTCAGTTGGACTGATTCCTGGCGGGATAACTTTCAGTTGGACTGATTCCTGGTTTACTTAATGAACTACAGATATTAAGAAAATAGATTTCTTCTCTTGTATATCGTAATGATCTAATCATAAAACCCCAGGACCTGTTTTTATGGGGCTCCTGCAGCTTCAAGGCTACGCTACAATCAGCAGCAGGGAAGCGGTGGACTCCTTTAGAGTGAGAAGCGTCTGGACATGATTGTACTCCTTTTCGTCCCTTGACAGTGATACAACCTCACCGAAGGTGACTTTTCACTCGAGGCTTAACCACTTAATGCAAGCCAAGTCCAGCAGTGTTTACTGAAGAAATCTATTTTCAGTTGTTCATTTATTCATTTATATTTTCATATTCATCACCAATAGCGACTCTTCCTCAATGAGTCAATTATCTTAGCCTTAATGGTGTCGTCAGCAGGTAACTTGCTCCAGTTCCCAGTGACAGAAGAACTGGACTGCGTGCGTACTCGAGATGCGTCCGTACTAACAAATGACAAAGGGTTCGACAATATTATCTGAAGTCTTATATTGAAAGCTTGTTGCCGTGAGATCCAACACTCTTTTTCCTTCTTTTTTTCCCTGAATGGCAATCTGCTCTTCTAAGCCGTCTTCACTTTAAAACTCAAATCCAGGAACCTTCTCTCCTCACTCATGTGAGAGCGAAAGCAAAAACATCTTATTTGTATCCAGGAATTTATTTTCCTTCATCATTATCCCTACAGGTTACATTACTTCACACTTTGCCGGCGTTGAACTTCGCGTTCTGCTTCTCGAGCTGGGATTACAATTTGCCTAAGTCAATTTGGCTACTGTAGAATCGTTTTCGGATATATTATCCCATGTCATACCCATGCATGGCGTGGAAATGTAGAGTCTTTCGTATTTTAGACCTGGTTTTAGATCATTTATTTATGTTACAATAATAATTGGGCCAAGGAATGAACCATGTTGGTACACCACAAAGGCACACTGAGAATTCAGTTCTCCTGTGATTCAGTTTGTTTTTATTAACCAGTACCAATTCTGAGTACCACTGCCATAAGCTCCTATTTTAATTTAACAGTCCCTCAAGCAAGACTTCATTGAAATGTCCTTTTTTTTTTTTTTGAGGTCCAAATATATATGGGGACAGGTGCAATTTTCCCCATCTCGGTCGTTGTAGATTTTACTGAAAAATTCTGGAAAATTGTTATGACAAAACTTCCTGGTGATGATATCTGTTAAGAAGTTTGTAAAATTGTCCTAAATTAGTTTGTCTATCATTTTTCTGAGTGTTGAGATGAACTTAATTGGACTACATTTGAATACGCACTTCTTGCCATCTTATATATATATATATATATATATATATATATATATATATATATATATATATATATATATATATACATGATTTTTTTTTTACATATTTGAAGCTTCCCGCGATAGCGAGGTAGCGTTAAGAACAGAGAACTGAGCCAAAGAGGGAAAATCCTTACTTGGCCCCCTTCTCTGTTCCTTCTTTTGGAAAGTAAAAACTGGAGGAAGGGATTTCCAGCCCCCCGCTACCTTTCCCTTTTAATCGCCTTCTACAACACGCAGGGAATACGTGGGAAGTATTCTTTCTCCCCTATCCCCGGGGATAGTTATATTATATCATATTACATTACATTAGGCCCGCGCGGTTCAAACCCGTGCCCACGCGGGCGGACGATAGATATCCAGGGCTGTTAGTGGTGTAGTCGATGGTCGTCCTAGTCATGAAGACTCAGTTCCTAATCTTCCTCGTTATGACTGGAAAAGCGTATGATTGTAGTGTATAAGGTTCAGTCAGCTATAAGCATGCGCTGCTATCAGTAGCTGGGGAAATCATGGACTATTTTCGTGTGAGAAGCACCACACACACACACACACACACACACACACACACACACACACACACGTATATAATGTCCGCAAAAAAAAAAAATCTTAAGTTTGCCTTCCCATACATTTTCCAAGGCGATATCACACTTAACGTTGTCATCTCTTCTTTGGTCTTGGTTACCATCTGCAGACGTCTGGGCATGGGATTGGCAAAGTTCCTGAAGGTCCATGTTTTAAGGTCCTTAGGATCTTCATGTCCTCCTCAGTGCGGCGAGGAGGCACAGGTCGGGTTTTGCAGGAAGCAGCCGCCTGATCGTGCGTTCTGAGCGCCCATTGCTGCCAGAAACTTCACCTGTACAAGCATTTTCTTGTCTCCGGAACAAGAATTCGGGCTCTCTCCTTAAGGAGATAAGAGCCAACCATCTTGAAGAACATATTTAAAAGATACAACGACCAGAAACGAAATTTCCAAGATGAAGAGGCAGTCAGGATGAGCAAAGAAAGGACATCCTCCCCTTAAGATAGCCTGAGGCACACTGAGGCGGGTTGCTGGTGCTCACACCGTTAGAAACACCAATCACAGCGGCCAGATGTACGATGATTTCACCATGAGAGCGCCATGTGCTTGTATCCACAATAAACCCTATCCGTATGTTGCCTTTGAAAGTATGTAGGGAGAAGACAATATACTATGATATTGTTTTGTGAAGACCGTATGTGTCGAAGCAAACAGACCAACAACAGAGGTTCCAATACCCCCTCCCTCGTCCAGCGATCGCCGCTCGGGAGGAGTAAATAATCCCACACTTTTCCCCCTGGATGGTTCACTTGTTTATGAAGAGTGTCCCCTCCCTCACTCCCTCCCTCGTGTTTGGCTGTCCATGTATGGTTGTTGTCCAGTGGTGTTGTGTCAGTCATTGATCATTATCTCGATGGCTCTGGATCATTAGATGATTATCCCGCGGCGATGTGCATGAGCGTGATTATTGCAGGGGAGTCATTATTATTGTCCACATATAGTGTGCTGCTGGTGATGATCAACATGGGGCTGGTGATCAACATGATAATGGTGATCAACATGGGACCGGTGAATAACATGGTGTCTCTGATCAACACGGTGCTAGTGATCAACTTGGGTCTGGTGATCAACACGGTGCTGGTGATCAACTTGGGTCTGGTGATCAACACGGTGCTGGTGATCAACTTGGATCTGGTGATCAACACGGTGCTGGTGATCAACTTGGATCTGGTGATCAACACGGTGCTGGTGATCAACTTGGGTCTGGTGATCAACACGGTGCTGGTGATCAACTTGGATCCGGTGATCAACACGGTGCTGGTGATCAACTTGGACCTGGTGATCAACACGGTGCTGGTGATCAACCTAGTGTGGTGAATAACCAATCCTTACCACATAACATGATGACACTAGGCATCACCATCGTTCTTGAAGCAACATATTTCTCAGAGTATAGCCATCATACTCGGCAACAGTATATCAGTATATCATCACTACTACTCACTCCCAACAGCTCTGTATTAATCACATTATATATATATATATATATATATATATATATATATATATATATATATATATATATATATATATATATATTTATATCTTCTTTGACTTCGATATCAGATCGGTCATCTGGTATCGGTTCTCACACCTCAATCATGACATTGTCTGACTCTCACGTATGAGGTTCCCTCAGGGTCACTGTAGAGGTAAGGTTCCCTCAGGGTCACTGTAGAGGTAAGGTTCCCTCAGGGTCACTGTAGAGGTAAGGTTCCCTCAGGGTCACTGTAGAGTCAGACACACCAGCTTCCTGCTCAGTATATTCTCCCAGGGTCACAAGGCAGGCGACGGAAACATTAATGGCCATAATGGACACTGTTGACAAGATGTGTATTTCTCAAACTTGATGAACATTTTCTCACGCTTTAACCAAATGTGTGTGTGTGTGTGTGATAGATGTTATTATTATTATTATTATTATTATTATTATTATTATTATTATTATTATTATTATTATTATTGTCATTATTATTATTATTATTGTTATTATTATTATTATTATTATTATTATTATTATTATTATTATTATTATTATTATCATTATTATTATTATTATTATATAACCCCAGACAGCGCTTCACAGGGCTGAAGCAGCTTCGAGGTTGCGCTACTGTCATAAGCAGGGAAATGTTGGAGGGTTCACTTTACAGCGAGACGTTCCTCGGCGAGGCTGTACTTCCTTTCGTCAACTGACGATATACAACCTCGCTGAAGGTGACATTTCACTCGTGGTGTATGTATGTATGAAAGCCTACTACAAACAAGAGCACAGAAAAAAAATTATTTTCCAATCCCCTGTAGTTCAACACATGGGGAAACCGCTGGAATATCTGAAGCCAATATGATTTGATAGTGACGAGAGGAGGATCACTGTCATATACAACAGTGTGAGGGAGGAGTATGATATCGCCTTCGAACCATCAATATCTTGAAACTCACGTGGAAGAATCTACGTCTCAGACCCACCTTCAGTAACGGGTGATGTGAGTGTATACACAGACTGGGCTCACGGCGTTGACTTATAGAACCATGATTGCTGTATGATGGTGGTAGAGACGTCTGCTCACATGAAGGAGATATGTCGAATATGTAGGCAAGATGCCACAGTGTTAGGACTAAGGAAGCAAATGCTCATGATGATGGGTTATGACAACATGGAAAATTGTAAGAATTTGAACAGCAGTTATTGGTGTGTTGTCATGGATTGTTACACTAAATCTGGCGAGTTTTTCCGTGAATGGTATAAGGTAAGAAGATGATATAAGATACCTGCTCCAGGGTTTTGTGTTCACAGACGTTGGTATTAGCTTTACAGTGACGAGGATTGCTGGTACATGATGTGGAAAGTTAGCTCTTACATGGAAAAGCAGTACACCACTCAGGGCAGAGGTCGAAGTCTCATATGAAGTCGTACCCTGTTATCTCTCTCTCTCTCAGGTGGTAGGGCAAGCCAGAGAGAGACTACGAAGGTTATACGAGAGCTGAGATCTCAGGAGAGATGGAGCTCTTAAAAGAGTTCTTTTACAAGTGGATGAGAAATGTATGGGCGATTTACGAAACATTAGAAAACTTTTGACAGGTTTTTTTTTCTTCCCCTTTTCATATAGTTTACCTATAATTCGACTCCTACAATCGCTTTCTCCCTACAACCTCCGTTTTTTTCTTTTTTATGCATCCTTTCAAACGCTACGTTTCCAGTCGACTCCAGCCAGGCAACGTATACACACACACACACACACACACACACACACACACACCTTTTATGCAAATGATAACCAATTAGGGATATCTCCAGGACTGATCTGCTGGTAGGCAACAGCAACACGGGCAATTATCAGAGGATCAAGAACAATTGGTTTCCGATGTATGCGCTCGACTCGCCATAGTAAAGAAATAAAACATTTGTGCTGATGTGTGTGTGTGTGTGTGTGTGTGGGGCAGGTGGCGGCTGGCGGGGCCCCGGCTTGCCGCGCTACCCAACACCCCCCCCCCCTCCTCCTCCTCCTCCCCAACCCCACCCCCACCCATCCCCGCCCCAAGGGGAGGGAGGGGGTGGGTTTGGTACTGCTATAGGAAGCTGTAAAAGGGAGGTAAACATCCATTCTCCCACGCTAATGAACGTGTTTTTGGGGGAGGATCCCCAACGGGGGTGAATAGAGAAAATATTAATGGAGAGAAAATAACGAGATCACAGCGCCCTGCCCTAGTTCTAATCAGTAGTTTGTCCCGTCCATAATGGAGTGTTCGTGTGTGTGTGTGTGTGTGTGTGTGTGTGTGTGTGTGTGTGTGTGTGTGTGGTGGCATCCGGCAAAGAAAATTTCCCTTGCGGGAGCTGGCTTGTCGAAAGATTAACTGAGGTTGTAATTTATGATGTTAGTTATAATAAGAGGGTGGGTTGTAGTCCCGCCGGTGGGGGTTAACCCACAAACATTGTGGATATTAAAGAATAATTGGGAGGATATTCTCATGGTTAATTGACAATCAGGCACTGGTTATTTTATGGCCACAATGATCTATGATGTCTCCCTAATTCGATATATATATATATATATATATATATATATATATATATATATATATATATATATGAGTCCCGTGGACTCATAGGAATATCTTGATCACGCGCAAAACTGCGATCCTTTCCAATATATATATATATATATATATATATATATATATATATATATATATATATATATATATATATATATATATGCACATAGAATTGAGTACGACAGCATATTTAGAGTTATTAATCTTTTTTCTTATGTTATTTAATTTTCTCAATATTATTTTACCATTAGGTGGGTGCACAAACAACAGTTGTCCAGAGCCATTTAATTTCAACTGAGCTTTCGCCTTCACAGAGGCATCATCGGGAATCTACAAAAAAAGAAAGAAAAAACTTCATAAAAATTGCATATGAAATGTAAGACGCAAGCAAAATGTATATAAGAAACACACTCGGAAAACACTACAGTACATAGCCCATAGATAGTAAGGGAAAACACTAAAAGCTATACAAATTAACAATATCAATACAAAATATGAACACAGAAACACAGAAAAACGTACAGTTGAGGAAATACATTAGAACCATATAAACGAGGTAGGGATGTAGACTGTCCATCACTAAATACACCAAGGTGGTCCAATTGGACCATTATTGTCCGGGTGCGGAGTTGAGGTCAGGTCAGGCTCGTCTGATCCTTGGTTTTCAGCAAGGAAGTTGCAGCCCACGATGTAATGTTCAGTATAATCATTATTAGTGACCAACACTTCTGACTTTCCGGGTTATTCTCTCCATTTTTTGATGACCAACACCAAGTACATTGTACAAGGCTTGGTAGGAGACTTAGTGACATGCAAATCAATATGTTGGCAAGATTGTGATAAAATGTTAAACTTCCGCTGAATATATTATTCATTACCTTATACTTAAATCATCATAAACCTAAAACATACTGATGTGATCATAAGCTTTAAAACATACTTAAATCATCATAAACCTAAAACATACTGATGTGATCATAAGCTTTAAAACATACTTAAATCATCATAAACCTAAAACTTATACTTGTATCATCTTAAATTTGAAACATACGTCTGTGATCACAAGTCTAGAACATACTTGTATGACTTTTTCAAATGTGTAACTGTTAAAGGAGATTATACGTCTGAGAATGTAACACAGGTAACCTGAAGACTTGAGGTTTGATCAATGAATTAAAATGAAAGTATATGACAAAAAAAAGACTGGAGTAGATTATGATAATCTAAAAAGAAAATCTAGAGTTAAGCAAAACTGACCCTCAGTTTGGGCTGTGACTTTTCCAAATACTGGCTCCCTACTAACGGTCAGATGGAATAGAAAACAGAAAACTTGAGGGAGGGAAACCTCAGTCCAAAATTGATATCGGTAGAAAACGGAGTAATCATTCAGCTTTGATTTCTCTCTCCATATCCACACACTCTCCGGAATACACAAGTTCAAATCACAGTTTGCAGAGTCCAGAACTTCGAAAATTTATTAGATTGTATAATGTGTTCATAATCTTCTGAAGGCTGAATAAATGGTGAAGTTCTTGCGTTTGGTGAGTTGCACGCCTGCTCTGAGTTGAAACCTTTCATGTTCATCACAACACAGGATCATCACAACACAGGATCATCACAACACAGGATCATCACTACACAGGATCATCACAACACGGGATCATCACAACACAGGATCATCACAACACAGGATCATCACAACACAGGATCATCACAACACAGGATCATCACAACACAGGATCATCACAACACGGGATCATCACAACACGGGATGATCACAACACAGGATCATCACAACACAGGATCATCACAACACAGGATCATCACAACACAGGATCATCACAACACGGGATCATCACAACACGGGATCATCACAACACAGGATCATCACAACACAGGATCATCACAACACAGGATCATCACAACACAGGATCATCACAACACGGGATCATCACAACACAGGATCATCACAACACAGGATCATCACAACACAGGATCATCACAACACAGGATCATCACAACACAGGATCATCACAACACGGGATCATCACAACACGGGATCATCACAACACGGGATCATCACAACACAGGATCATCACAACACGGGATGATCACTACACAGGATCATCACAACACAGGATCATCACAACACAGGATCATCACTACACAGGATCATCACAACACGGGATGATCACCACACAGGATCATCACAACACAGGATCATCACAACACAGGATCATCACAACACAGGATCATCACTACACAGGATCATCACAACACGGGATGATCACAACACAGGATCATCACAACACGGGATCATCACAACACAGGATCATCACAACACAGGATCATCACAACACAGGATCATCACTACACAGGATCATCACAACACGGGATGATCACTACACAGGATCATCACAACACAGGATCATCACAACACAGGATCATCACAACACAGGATCATCACAACACAGGATCATCACAACACGGGATCATCACAACACAGGATCATCACAACACAGGATCATCACAACACAGGATCATCACAACACAGGATCATCACAACACGGGATCATCACAACACAGGATCATCACAACACGGGATGATCACTACACAGGATCATCACAACACGGGATCATCACAACACAGGATCATCACAACACAGGATCATCACAACACGGGATCATCACAACACAGGATCATCACAACACGGGATGATCACTACACAGGATCATCACAACACGGGATCATCACAACACAGGATCATCATAACACGGGATGATCACAACACGGGATGATCACTACACAGGATCATCACAACACGGGATGATCACAACACAGGATCATCACAACACGGGATCATCACAACACAGGATCATCACAACACGGGATCATCACAACACAGGATCATCACAACACGGGATGATCACAACACGGGATGATCACTACACAGGATCATCACAACACGGGATGATCACAACACAGGATCATCACAACACGGGATGATCACTACACAGGATCATCACAACACGGGATGATCACAACACAGGATCATCACAACACGGGATCATCACAACACAGGATCATCACAACACGGGATGATCACTACACAGGATCATCACAACACGGGATGATCACAACACAGGATCATCACTACACAGGATCATCACAACACGGGATCATCACAACACAGGATCATCACAACACAGGATCATCACAACACGGGATCATCACAACACGGGATCATCACAACACGGGATCATCACAACACGGGATCGTCACAACACGGGATCATCACAACACGGGATCATCACAACACAGGATCATCACAACACGGGATGATCACTACACAGGATCATCACAACACAGGATCATCACAACACAGGATCATCACAACACAGGATCATCACAACACGGGATCATCACAACACGGGATCATCACAACACGGGATCATCACAACACGGGATCATCACAACACAGGATCATCACAACACAGGATCATCACAACACGGGATCATCACAACACAGGATCATCACAACACGGGATGATCACTACACAGGATCATCACAACACAGGATCATCACAACACAGGATCATCACAACACGGGATCATCACTACACAGGATCATCACAACACAGGATCATCACAACACGGGATCATCACAACACAGGATCATCACTACACAGTACAAGATTTCATAAAGTCTTTGCATGCAAACTAAGTTACCAGGGATGTTTCATGAATATGTGTGTTACTATAGTTAAATGTATAGAAATAATGTGATTTTATCTTTATACTTGAATACGATGATTAAAGTATTAGGGGAGGTAATACTTGAAGTCAGTGGTAAATATAACAGTTCTGTATGATTGTACGAATTTTCTTTTGTGAAATTTAGTAACAGGTCCTAAGTTTGATACAGAAATCCTAATTGTATTTTTCGGTACAGAGATTTTGAACTCATTTTATTAAAGTCTAATATATGAATTTCTTAACATACTTTCAGTAACATACAAACATTTAATTGTCCTTATTTTTTTTTTTTTTCAGAGAATCCAACTCCTCGGCACAATTGAGGTAGGTCTTAGATATCTTGAGTGTGTTTGATTAACCAGCGTAGATGTCGAAATACTTCTATGTGCTGATGGCAGGTAAGAATCATCAAAATTGCTTTAAATGCTAACAGCAGGTAAGAATCATAGTGGTAAGCCCTATGTGTGTGTCTGTGTGTGTGTGTGTGTCTGGGTTGGTTTTCTTTAAATTAGTGTTAAAAGACTTATTCTCCCTGTAAACATAAGTATCTAAAGACGGGCAGTTTATTCTGATTTTTAGTTAGCATCACAAGTTCAAGTTTTCTAATAGCAACTAAATTATCAGTGTCCACTCACGAACAATATATTTTTTTTTTCCACATATTCGAAGTAAAATCGAAGACGTAGATCCAGGAGGACCTTAAGCCTATCACAATTTTCATAATGAAACGTAGAGATATGTGGGAAAGTGTGTCTTACTCCCTCAGTCTGCTTGTAAAAGCTTACGATTAAAGAAATAACGTTACACTCTCAGTGGCTTCCTGAAGTAAACTACTAAACTGAATGTTTTATCAAATTATGTTACGTAGATGATTGGTGATGATGATATCAGAGGTTCCTTTGATGCGTATATAGAGAATAGTATCAATTTCTTTTTTTCAAGTAGGATGACCAAAACTAAAGGTGATATTCGAGGTAAGGACACACACGGACGCATTGTATACAGTGAGGGTTAGTTACTTAAAGACTTGAATTCCAAAATGCCGTACGCTTCTAAACCAAAATTTTCGGTCGCTATGTCTTCTTGCTTGTGCGCACTACTTAGTACTTGGCTTTAGGGATAGAGATTATTACAGCAAAGTCTTTTTTTTTTTTTTCTTTCCCCCTCATTCACCTTTTGCCGGTCAGCGGAGTTCTTTTCTCGCCAAACTTCTTCTGGCTTTTACCTCCGACATGTGAATCTTTGCACTTATCTGTATCACAAACAGTTTTCCATGTGTGGACTCTGTTAATATACAAACACCAGCATACAGCTGTAGCCGTTTAAGTTTCTGTTGTATCTATACTTCCCAGTTGAGTCTCGTTTGCAAGATTTGATGATCTTAGAATTCATATCCCATCATCTGGATCGTAAATGTATATGAAAAAGA